>NC_091482.1:66729731-66974731 GCF_036971445.1 Narcine bancroftii | reverse complement strand
ATCGAAACAGGAGATTGTTTTTTGCACTACTGCAATGAGAAGATGTGCCCAATCCTTTTATATTTACCATCATATTTTCTTTCATGAAACATTATGTTAATTTCATTCACACTGATGGTTTTACAAACCCAGGTTGCTACAGCAAACAAGATTTTTCAATTTACATTTTTTAAAACTTTTTAATTTTAAATTAAATTTAAATTTATTTATTTGCTTAGTGGCCAGGGTTTTGATTAATAAAGTTTATTTTCTTTTTTTGTTTAGGATTTTTTTTTTCTTTTGATTTTGATTATATTTAGATAACTGTTTTGTACAAGTGAAAATATTATAAACATTGATAAAATTATTACAGAAGGAGAAGGAAAGAGAATTGTAAACTTTTTTTAAAACAAGAAATTGTGCAACTTTCTTGAAAAGAATTCATAATTTCATCTTTTCTTTCTTTCCTTTTTTTTTCTCGTTTGGGTCGGGGCTTTTTTTTGATGTAAAAAAACATTTAAACATGGAAACGCAGCATGCTAAAAGTCCCTTTCGGCCACAAGCCCACGCCGCCCAATTAGCCTGCAACTCCACTATGTTTTTTGAACAGTGGGAGAAAACCGGAGCTCCCACACGGACACAGGGATATCATACAAACTCATCGCAGACAGCGCTGGATTCGAACCTCAGACTCTGGCCCTGTAGCAGCGTTGAGCTAACTGCTACACTAACTGTTCCGGCCCCACTTATGAATATGATAATGAACTCTCTTCTCATCTCATTGTGTCTCCCTACATCCTCTTCACCACTATTCGTTCCTTTATGTTGTCAGCAACCATACCATTGATGCTTTCATCCAAATCATTCATAAAACTGATTAAAAAAAAGTTAGGGCCGCAGTACTAATCCTTGTGACACACATCCCACTCTATGTTGCCAGACAGATGAAGGTCTGTTTCTGCCAACTGTCTGTTTCCTGTTGGCAATCATTTTGCTAACTGTCAGAATTCAGCACTTTGATCTAAAAGAATGTGATTTTCCTTACCACACCACTATCCAGAAGGGTATATAACCCTCATTCAAGAAGAATCTGTGGAGGGAGAAGTAGATTAAGGTCAATGACTTCTCAGCAGAACTGGGAAAATATAGAATTTACTTCAAAGTTCCCTGAGTTTGGGCAATATGTCATTGACCTGGAATTTTTATTCTCTTTCGCTCTGCACAGGTACTTCTTAACCTGCTGAATATTTCCTGCAATTTTCAACTTTTATTTCAGATTTCCAGCATCTGTGCTGTTCAAGACGTATTACTCACTCAAACCCTAATTATTACCTGATCACAAATTCGTGAGCATCAATCTCTTGCCCGCAGCCACTGTTGAGCAGAATCCCAGAATTCCCCACAATCGCGCACTGTTTGAAGTGTTTGTTTTTCATTGGTGACGTCCTTGGTAACAGTTCATACAGACTATAGGATATGTTCAGAGTTCTGTCCCTGTCAAGAATATAATGGATGATATCCCCTGGCTTCAGTTTCCCTTTCAGTACTGAAATGTCCTTTTCTGCATCCAGAAACCTGAGAATGTCTTTCCTAGGAATGGAAAAAGTCACCATGAAATGAAAAAGATACATATCATCATCATTTTCAAAGTGAAATTCTGAAACAAAATATGTAATTACAGGCAATTTGTATGAGTTGAACAAAAGACTACTGGCTCTGGGGTTGAGTGCAATATACAAAGGGTAACTCATATTTCTGATCCAGGCCCTTCATGAGGTATATGGGCTCAGGCCCAAAGTGTTGGTTTCCCTTTATGGAAGCTGCATGAACTGCTGAGTTTCTCTAGCACATTTGTGTACCACCATTTGAGTGTTCTTGTGTCTTATTTCAGATTTCAAATTTATTGTCCGAGTACATACATGACAACACATACATGAGGTTCCGTCTTCCTGCAGGCGAGGCAGAATTACCATTAACCGGTAGTGCAAAAAAAACTACACATCTAAACAAATAAAGAACTTTAAACAGCTAACGAATCTCAGCTGGCTGACAGTGCAATACAGAGAGAATAAATAAAATCAATAAAGTGCACAAGTAAAAGTCTGTAAACGAGTCCCTGATTGAGTTTGTTGTTAAGGAGTCTGATGGTAGCAGCTGTTCCTGAACATTGTGGTAGGAGTCTTGTGGCACCTACACCTCTTTCCTGAAGGCAGCAGGTAGATGCAACACTAACAACCACAGCAATAATGAAACCGCAATCATCTGCACTCCTTGTTATCACCAGCCTCTATTTCCCTGTTATCCAAAATTACATTTCCCAGTTCTGTTTTCCTTGATACTTTAATAGAAAATTGGACCGTGACTCATGTTTTGGTGTCGGATGGCACAGAAATAGTCCCTTTGGATCACAAGCATCCATTTACTACTCTGACATGGGCGATTAGCGCAACGTTGTTACAACGTCAGCGATCGGGCCAGGGGTTTGAATCCCAGCTGTCTGTAAGGAGTTTGTATGTTCTTTCTGTGTCTGCATGGGTTTCCTCCATTTTCCTCCAACCCTTCTAAACATACAAGGGGTTGTAGGACAATTGGGTATAATGGGCGGCACGGGCTAGTGGAATGGAAAGGCCTGTTACCGTGCTGTATGTCTACATCGACACATTCCATTTTATTCTGTCCACATTTCCCATTAAGTCCTCACAGATTCTCACCCAATAGCACACTTCGCATAATTTACAAAGGTCAATTAACCAATGAATCCACACATTTCTGATGTCAAGCCATTTCTTAATCCTACCTTTGGGATGAGTAGATCTTTAAAGGATATGGAAAAAGGTGGGTAGCTGGAATTAGATCACAGATCAACTTCATTCTCACTGAATGAGGATCAGTCTCAAGGAGCTAAAAGACCTCCAGTGCTTTCTATAATTGCATAGTTTCTATTATCAGACTTTCATATGCCTTTATTGGAAACCAACCCACAACCACCCCTTGCAGATCTTGACATCTACATTGGTCAAATGGGTATACTTGGGTGGTGCAGACTTGTGGGCTGGATGGGCCTGTTGCTGTCCTGTATCTCCAAATTAAATTTAAAAATTAATTAAAATCTCCTATTCCCGAATTCTACTATTTTGAATATTCTGTAAACCACTTTGCATTTAACTGGATGAATCTATAACATTTCCTGGCCTGTTTGCTCTCCTGACTTGTTTGGGTGCTTTCTGCTTGATTTACTCATTGCTTTTCTCATTAATATTCAATTTATGTCTATTTCCAAATGACTTAAACAAATGGAAAATAAAATTGTGCCATGTAGCTGTTTGGCAAAAAAAAAACATTAATGACCTATCAATTTTTAGAAGGCAACAGACCTCTAATTTTTTAATTTTTAATTTAGACATGCAGCAAAATGACAGTCCCTTCTGGCCCATGAGCCCATCCAGCCCAATTACAGGAAATCGACGACTTGCGATCGATGCAACTTACGCACATAGGAACGAAAAAAAATTTTCAAGAAAAAATATAAAATTTACACTGTTTATGTTGTATTTGTTAAACTATAACGTGGATACAGGGCATGTAAGAGCCAAAATGTGCGTACTTACCTTGTTAGCCGGCATCCTGGGGTCTGTTGGCTTGGCACAGCTATCTTGATTCCTGTGCGGATGCGCAGAACTTCAGTTGGCACATGCACAGTGGGTTCGTGTATTGGGTTTGGTTGGCGCATGCACAAGAGTTAAGGGCGCGAATTCAATATCGTTAGGTGCTTAACTCTCGTGCATGTGCCAACTGAACTTCAGTCTGCAAACTCACCACGCATGCGCCAACCGAAGACTCACATATGCACACAGGAATCAAGATGGCTACGCCCAGCCTATGGACCCTGCGACTCCGAGATGCGGACTAACAAGGTAAGCAAGGACCAGAATGTGGAAGGATTCACCAAGGTTGATCGACAAATTCAGGAAGCTTTAAGTTGTTATCGTCAAAACTATGATGAAAATAAGATTTGATTAAAAAGTTTGCTGTAAGACTTCGGTACTCCACATGCGCAATCAAAATTCCGACTTATGTCCAGTCTGAGATACAATCGATCCTTCAGTCACAATTACGGTCATAAATCAGGGAGTACCTGTACATCTAATAAGCCTACAACTGCTGGACGTTTTGAAGGGTGGGAGGAAACTGAAGCACCCAGAGGAAACCCACACAGACATGATGTAATGATAGAGTGCTATTGATCCTCTTGACCATTTGCAAGATTCAATGTTCCGTGATCAAATTGTGTTCAGGATTATTGATAAGGAAATGAGAGAGGTTGCAGTGAGGATCGGAGCTTAACTTAGCTTGAGCTGTGAAGATTTAGCTCTACAGCACGTGAAGTTTGGTGATAGTGCAAAAGCCAGCGAAAACAAAGTCATAACCGTAACCTCAGTGTGTGTCCACACATATAAACAGAAAATGAGATATAGGAAACAACAAAAAGTTGGCAGACCAGATGGAGTATACTCTCGGGTTCTGAAAGAAGTAGCAGTAAAGATTGTGGAGGCATTGATAATGATCTGTCAGGGATCATTAGATTCTGGTATGGACCCCAGAGGCCTGGAAAACCACAAATGTTACCTCACTATTCAAGAAAGGAGTGAGGCAGCAGAAAAGAAAATAATGGGAAGATGTTAAAGTCAATTGTAAAGGATGAAGTTGAGGAATATTTGGAGACACATGACAAGATAGGCCAAAGCCAGCATGGTTTACTTAAGGAAAATATTGCTTGACAATCCTATTCGAATTCTTTGAGGAAGTGACAAGCAGGCTGGATACAGTGGGTGTTGTGTATTTGGATTTTCAGATGGCCCTTGACAAGGTGCCGTTCATGAGGCTACATAACAAGATAAAAAGTACACAATACATACTCACGTGGGTAGAGCATTGGCTAATTGGCAGGAAGCAGAGAGTCGGAATACAGGGAACATATTCTGTTTGGCTGCCAGTTGCTGGTGGTATCCCACTGGGGTCAGTGATGGGCCGCTCCTTTTTAAGTTGTATATTAATGATTTGGATTATTTTGTTCCTTTCTATCCTTTTTCTCTTAATACCCCTGTAGAAACCCCTAGGATTTTCCTTCACATTGTCTGCCAAAGCAACCTCATGTCTTTTAGGCTTCCTGATTTCTTTCGTGATATTTTCTTCCATTTTATATACTCCTCAAGTACTTCATTTTCTCCATGATGCCTATACCTGTTATGTATCTCTCTTCTTCTGAACCAGATCGTACAACAAATGTAAAAATATATTAATTACCCTGATTAGAGGAGCTCTCCTGGAGCTAGCACACTGAGTCAACCATGAAGAAAGCACATCATTGCCTCTGCTTTCTCATGTCTGAGGAGATCTGTTATGTTGTTGAATACTCTATTGAACTTCTACAGATGAACTGTGGAAAATATACTAACTGGCTGCACCAGAACGTGGTTTGAAACTTGTGCCCCGGAACACAGAAGACTGTAGAAAAGACCAAGTCCATCACAGGCACCAACTTCTGGTCCATTGAAAGCACTTAAGTGAGGTGTTATCTCAACAAGACTGCCGATATCATAAAGGACTCCCATCACCCTGGCCATAACATTTTATTAAGATTCTTAAGAAAAGGTACAGAAGCCAGACGTCCAGCACTTCCAGGTTCAAGAACAATTTCTATTCAACCCCTATCTTTGAACCTCTCTACCCCTAACATCAGAATCAGAATTTATTGTCATAAACAAGTCACAAACTTTATTGTTTCGCAGCAGGATCCCTGTGCAAACATTCATATAAACCACCTTACAACAATAAATAAAGAAAAATAGTGTACGAAAAGTAAGGAAGTGTCTTTGGTTCATTGATTATTCAGGAATCTGATGGCAACGGGGAAGAAGCTGTCCTTTTGTCGCTGAGTGCTCGTCTTTAGGCTCTTGTACCTTTTCCCCATTGGTAGCAGAGTGAAGAGGGCATGACCTGGGTGGTGGGGGTCCTTGAGGATAGAGGCTGCTTATTACAACTTAAAACATAAACCACCAAAAGATCTGTCTGTACAATTGAAAAAAAAATGTCTTGCACCAACTGCAACTGTGAATATTTATTTATCTTTTAATACTTATGATCTCTTTTTCTGTCTAATATTTGAGATAAGTTAAAAATGGACTCTTATCAGGTATCTTATGTACCTGTTTGGGTGTAACAAGTAAAAATTTCGCTGCATCTGTATATATTACTTATCTATATGACAATAAACATGCATTGAAGATTGAAATAGAGATGATCACAGAGAGAATGTACAATCAGCACCAGGATCCCTTAAAAACACACAGGAGCCGGGCAGGCTGTTGGGGGTGGGGGTGGGGGGGGGGGGGGTAGAGACAAAGAACCCATGCAGGCTGCGGGAGACTGGCTGAAGGGGTACCATGTACAAGAACGAGGATGTGAGAGGGTGCCGAGGATGCTGAAGGCTTCCTGATCGTGTTGGAGGTTTGGATCTGGAACTCGGGTTGTCGATGGTTTGAACTGTGTGGCTGTGGAGGCAAATTCATGGATATTCAGTGACTCTTTGGGGGGGGGGGGGGTTCTCTTTTGGTTCTACTTCTGTAAGCGGAACCGGGCAATTTCTGCTGATGGTGAATCTTTGCCTCACGGCAGACTAAAGTCAATTTTGTATAATCTTACACTTCTTTCATTACATGACAATTAAGGAACCTCGTGAGGCAGCAAGACAACCTGCTGTTCGAGTATGCTACTCACTTGAACCATTAAATGTGAGATCTGGTGTTCAGAACTGGGATGTTTGAAAGATCACCTGTCACAGGCGGCAGAGCATTACCTTATCCTCGCTGTTAGTGTGGCATTAAGTTTCCACTCTGGTTCTTCAGGGTGCCTTGCTTGAGGCTCGATTCCCTCCTTATTCTTCTGCTGAAGTTTACTGGATGAGATGTCTGTGATCATTTTCCCCCTGAAGAACCATAAAGACTGATGTGACGTGTTGCCCTCTGAAACAGAACCTTTATTGGCATGTTTAAAAATTAACTGTACACCATGAAACTGATAA
This sequence comes from Narcine bancroftii, assembly GCF_036971445.1. NCBI lineage: Eukaryota > Metazoa > Chordata > Chondrichthyes > Torpediniformes > Narcinidae > Narcine > Narcine bancroftii. The sequence continues at coordinate 66,967,671 of NC_091482.1, read as the reverse complement.
GAAATTTCTTAAGGGAAACAGCAGGCAGAATAATTTAGGATTAGACCAACCTCTGGAATATCAAAGCAGCACTGAAAATATTGTATTTTGTATCATGCCTTAAGGCTCACAGATTTGCAGCAGGACTAAGAAATATTAAAGAGAGATTAAACAATCATTATTATTGTTTATGGGAGTTTGCTGTTCAGAAATGGCTTCCTGCACTTTGTGCTTCACAATAATGGTAAATTTCACAATTGCTAGTTGTACATTTGGAGATAAATTGCTAAATAAACCTGGGGAAAACTGCAGCAGGAACAGCCAAACACCTTGTGAAAGTTGCTCCATCTTTCAATGAGAAGATGACTACCTTCTCAGCACTCTATCACTCCCAGCCTGGACTATAAACGACCAGACAGTCACACTCCCCTGGCAGAAGGTTTACAACCTTCTGAAGAGAAAGATTTCTCCTCATGTCAGACCAAAATGCCTGATTCCCTAAGCTGGGACTAAAATGCAAGGTACAGTAAAATCCTTGTTATACGGAAGTCAAGCAACCGGCAGCTTCAAAAAAACTGGCAAAAAAAATCATTGAAAATAAAGAGGTAATAAAGACGGGAGTTTAAAAGTGCCCCCCCCCCCCTCATCAGTTTACCAATCACGCATCACGCAATCTCAAGCAACTGGTAAATACACGTATCCTGCAACTACCAAACCCCATAGGTGCCAGATACCAGGGGGTTTACTGTATTTTGCTGGAAGTTTGTCTTCACTTCATTCCAGCCATTTCCAGATTGCAGTGTGCCAATTGATAAATTTGACATCAGATACCAGAAAATAGGAGCGGGAGTAGTCCGGCCAGCTCCTCATGTCTGATCCACCATTCAGTATGAATGACTGTGGCTGATTTTCCCCAAGCCATAGCTCCTTTCTGTTCACCGAATTTAGCTGTGCCTTTCCTGCCGTCAGTCACACTCCTGACCCCAGTGTAAATATTCTAGATGCATGAAACGATGTCAGTCCTTGTGCAACACTTCTTTTGGAGCACGGCAGAGGAGGATGGGGGTGACATTTGAGGTAACATGGTCCTTGCGTAGCAGCCCCAAGCCTGGAGTCTTGCGAGATAAGTAAATTATCTGTCTGCACCCTGCCTTGCATCATCCTGGCACTCCCCAACACCTACCCATCTCCAGCCAGCCGCCCCACTCCCAATTATATGAGACCTTCCTGAACCCCATGCACAATCCCTGTCTTGATCCCAATCGATATGAAATGCTGAACTCCCTACTCCTGAACCAATGCCCTTCCCCTCTTCCACTCCCGGCCTCAATGCTCTCTTCAGCCTCCAAATGCGCGAAGGGAGTGTGGGAGGGTGAGGTCGAGGGAAGGAATCCTGTCCCAAACCGCCATTGGCCACTCGCTTGCCGTGCCTGGATTAGATAAAAAGGCAAAGGAGCTCTAGATCGGACCTCTCCCTGTCCTCAAAAATAAAGCAGATTATCCATAAAAATTCTTTGATTATTCAGTCGAACATCAGGGTCATGAGTGAAATCCAAACAGCTGGAATAGAGAAATACAAAAAACCTGTTACTTCCAGTTTGTCTGTGAACGTTCTAAGTGGGGGATCAGACTGATTGATGGGTGCAGGAGTTCGAATTTCTGGATGAGGGATCAGTATCAATCCACACTCCTTGCAGCTTATGGTTTGATTGCAGGCAGATTGCTGCTGTGTTTGATGCTGGTTTACATTCTGCAGGGCTGACACATGGACCTTATCACGGTTCTCCACTGCCAGGAATAATTATTTATTCATACAGCCTCTCAAGCTTCTCTCATGTTGCATTGGTTTCCTGCCAACAGCCCAGGAGCAGTAACCCCTGGCTCATAACGAAAACTTTGTTTATGGGGAGAGCACATTTATTATGGTGGTTAGAACAACACTATTACGCTGCCAGCAACCTGGGTTCAAATCCACCGCTGTTTATGAAGAGTTTGCACGTTTGGCCTGTGCCCATGTGGGATTCTCTAGATTCCTTCCACATTCCAAAGACATTCTGAGTTAGCAGGTTAATTGGTCATATGGATGTATTTGGGCCTCATGGGATGGAAGAGGGTGTTTCTATGTTGTATCTCAGAAAAAGAAATAAAACTCGTGCATTTCTCCTCAGACATTGGGCCCAAAAAATCAGGTTTTATTCTCAATGGGACTGAAGTGTTCAATTGAAAGCCAAATGCAATGCATTCTCTCTGTGCTTGATCCAACTGCCAAACAGATGATTTTGTGCCCGTGACAAGCCCATGCACAGAGGTCAAGGGGCTACAGCAGCAGCGACATCAATTGTTAATGTGCCATGCGTGTTTGACCTTGTTGCTGTGCTTTGGAATGCAAACGTATGGCAAGGAAACAGCACACAGCATAACACTGTTGCCCAGTTGACCTTAGACAACCCTCTTCACTGTCCACCATGCCACCAATGTTGGTGCCACCTGCAAAGTGACACACCTTTGTGTGTTCTTGTCCGAATTGTCAAAATTCAGCTCTTCTCCAGGAAAACCCAGCCCAGGGGTCTGGTGCTGAGACTTGGGGTCAGGCTGGTGCCTGCTTACTCAATGTGGTAGTTTCTCTTTGCTCTTCCCTCGAGTGCAACTCACAAATCCCATCCCAATATTATCCCAACATACTGTCTAGGTCTTCCCCTACCCCTCCCCTCCACCACCTCCATTGTTCATTTCCCTGAAACACCCTGCAGCCGATTGAGATCCTCACCGTTTCCCTCCAGTCTGAGTGATATCCCGACCCTCAAACCAGCCTGGCCCTCAATATGCAATGACCGACAGACCTCAGGAGCAGACCACCTGTTTTCCTTTGCCTTCCTTGTCATGAGTCTCATATCTGAGACTTTCATATTCATGAGACAATATTTATTTATTTGTCTATATGAATACCTGTCCTGCATATGTATTATTTGTCAGTATGTGTGTTCTGTCTGGTTGTGCGTTTGCATGTTTTGCACCGAGGACCGGAGAACACTCTTTCATCAGGTTGTACTTGTGCAGTCAGATGACCAAAAACTTGACTCGAATTTTTAATTAAAAAAATTTAGACATCGAGCACGGTAATAGGCCCTTTCCGTCTACGAGCCCATGCCACTCAATTAAACCTAATTGACCTGGTGGGAGACCTAATTGACCTGGTGGGAGGAAACCCACGGAGTATGTACAAACTCTTCACACACTCGAACTCTGATCTCTAGCTCTGTAATAGGGTTGTGTCAACCTCGACGCTATCTCTTCTGTCCATCTAAATGAAACAAAAAGACTTGATGAACAAGACCTTTTAATCACCGTTTGGATATGCCTGGCTCTCCAACACAGTGCTATGGAGTTGTATTCGGCCCCTGCACAGAACATTCCCCGACATGCTCTTTTTCAAATTTCTAGCCCACAGAATTTCTCCAGGGATTGGAAGTGCGAAACCTTCTCAGCACAAATCTCCTTTGGACTGCGGTGCTTCTTGCCTGCCATTACTGTCAATCATCCTGCTACCAGGTTTCTCACTCAATCCCAGGGATTGGCCATGCTCCTAAACTCCTCGTGGCTGGGATCGGACCCTGGGGTTAGCTTCCCTGCTCGGGCGAGTGTTGGTTCCAGCAACATTTACGCAGCACCACCACCCATTATCGGCTGAGTTATGACAGGATCAGGGGCTGGAGCAGATTTTCAAGGCAGCACATCTGCTGCTGTTCAGTAAATCATCTGCAAGAATGTTAAGGTAAGTGAGAAGGGGGATGATTACCCACAGTAAACTCATTAAACGGAGATCGGCTGCTACTTAAAACCAGCCGAAGACTGGGTGTGGGGCATTCTCCACCAGTCAAGTAAACGGATGGATCATTTCAGCTGTTGAAGCATTTCCTTTCCCAGGGCAACGGTGAAATTGACACCTCAGTCAAACTGGCTGCTGGAGTTAATCCTCTTGCTCCTATCCTGATGGCATGTCTTCTGGGCTCCTCATGGCTCTCATCCTTTGGTCAATGGTTGCACATGCTCTGGCTCACCAGCTAGTGTACAGTATCAATGACTGTATCAAATCAAGTCAAGTTTATGGTCATCTGATTGCACAAGTACAACCCGTCGAAACAGCGTTCTCCGGTCCTCGGTCCAAAACACTCAATCACATAACCAGACATAACACACATACAGACAAACAATACATGTGCAGGACAAGTGTTCATGTATACAAATAAATAAATAAATAAATGTTTTGTGAATGTGAGAGTCTCGGCGAGTTAGTGTGAGCAGTTCCTTTTGTCGTTCAGAATTCTTGCTGCCCATGGTGGTGCTAGCTCTGATATTCCTGTATCTCTTCCCTGACGGGTCCTCAAATGATTTTGTACACCCTCTTCAGACAACGATCCTGGTAGATCACGTCGATGGCGGGGAGGGAGATTCCAATGATCTTCTCGGCCGTTCTTATGGTCCTGTGGATTGACTTTCGATCCATTTCTCTACAGCAAACATACCACACTGATGCAGCTGGCCAGAATGTTCTCAATAGAGCTCCTGTAGAAGGAACTCCTGTAGCCTTGCCCACTTCAGTATCCTCAGTGAGGAAATCTTGTCTATCCACAATAGGTCACTAGTTATATGAACTCCAGGGACCTTGGTGTTCTCCACTCTCTCCATTACAGAGTTGTCAATGTGTAATGGAAATCAAAAATGATCAAAATTCAGGGCAACTAACTCATGCCAGAGGGAAGGTGACATTAGGATGGCAGTTGGCGTAGCAGTTAGCGTAACGCTGTTAAAGCGCCAGTGATCAGGACCTGGATTCGAATCTCACACTGTCTGTAAGGAGTTTGTACATTCTCTCTCTGTCTGCATGGGTTTTCACCAAGGGATTCGGTTTCCTCCCACTGTTCGAAACATACCAGGTGTTGCAATTTAATTGGGTGTAATTGGGCAGCATGGACGTGGGCCAAAATGGCCTGTTATCGTGCTGTATGTCTAATTTTTAAAAAAATCCATTAATTAAATGCAAAATGCTGGTAGAACATGGAACACTTCAGCACAGTACAGACATTTGGTCCATGACGTTGTGCCAACCTATGTAAACCTATTCCACAATAATCTATTTTTTCCATACTTCACACCCATCATTCATGTGCTTCTCTAAGAGACTTCTGAATGTCCCTACCAGCCTCCACACCACTACCCCTAGTAATGCATTCCAGGCACCCACAACTCTATGTAAAAATCTTACCTCTTAACATCTCCCCTAAACTTTCCTCTGTTTACCTGAAACAGATGTCCCTGGTATTTACTATTGTAACTCCACCCTAGCTAAGCCCCTCATTGTGGTATATAACTCTATTACCTCTCATCCTTTGACACTCCAAAGAGAAAAACCCTCACCCTGCCAACCTTGCTTCATATGACATGCTCTCCTAACTAGGCATCCTGGTAAATCTCTGCACTCTCTCCAAAGCTTCCAAATCCTTTCTGTAATGGGGTGACCAGAACCGATTGAGATAATGAGAAACTGTAGGATTGTTGGATAATCTAATCAGGTTCACTGATGCCCTTTGGGGAAGGAAACCTATTACCCATGACCGGTTGATTAACTCCTGATATACAGAAATTCACAGGGAGGCCTCCCTTTTCCTTACACCCAGTACTTGCTAGTGAACATCGATGCAGATCCTGACTAATTTGCTTTTTTTTGCTCCTCCAATTCCAATATTTTTTAAGACATATTTCATGGTGACAGGCCCTCAATTAACCTACAACCCCTGGTATGTTTTGAACAATGGGAGGAAAAGGGAGCCCCTGGAGAAAACCTACTCAGACAAGGGGAGAACGTACAAACTCCTCAGAGACAGCGTGGTCCAGTCCCGTTCGCTGATGCAGTAATGGTGCTGTGATAACCACTACACCAACTGTGCCACCCTGAGACTAATTACAGAATCCTTATTGACTGATGGACTTTAGTCTAAATCAGTGGTTTTCAACATTTTTTTTTCCACTCACATCCCACTTTAAGTAATTCCTATGCCATCGGTGCTCTGTGATTAGTAAAGGATTGCTTAAGGTGGGATGTGACTGGAAAGAAAAAGGTTGAGAACCACTGGTCTAAACTCAGGACATTTGCTCTTTACTGTTTTGCACTAGGGAATTCACTGACCTGATCAAATTCAAGATTGATCCGGATCAAGTTCTGGCATGTGACGGTTCCAAAAGACAGGTGGGCCATCCACCTCCTGAGGTACTATGCCTCTTTTACTGTGCACCTTTGCACTGGGACACAAGAGGTAGGAGGCACATTGGAGGTCAGATGTTGGCCTCACCATTGCATCCAGCAACAGTTCCAAACTGTACTGAGCTGAGAAATTAAGCCCACTGAACACAATAGACAGTGATGGCGACTAGCATCAAATCACACGAAGCGGAGTGCAGGTAAAACACTAGTTTTAATAGGCTAATATATACAGCTAGGTCTTGAGGTATTGCCTCTGTGCAAGCCGAGGCCAGAATGAGGGGGTATAGGTCTCCACCGGTTTATATATGCAAGGTCACCAGGTGAGACACCTGGTGGCCTTTCTTTTCTTTTTTTTTTCTTTGGCTTGGCTTCGCGGACGAAGATTTATGGAGGGGGTAAAAAGTCCACGTCAGCTGCAGGCTCGTTTGTGGCTGACCAGTCCGATGCGGGACAGGCAGACACGATTGCAGCGGTTGCAAGGGAAAATTGGTTGGTTGGGGTTGGGTGTTGGGTTTTTCCTCCTTTGCCTTTTGTCAGTGAGGTGGGCTCTGCGGTCTTCTTCAAAGGAGGCTGCTGCCCGCCAAACTGTGAGGCGCCAAGATGCACGGTTTGAGGCGTTATCAGCCCATTGGCGGTGGTCAATGTGGCAGGCACCAAGAGATTTCTTTAGGCAGTCCTTGTACCTTTTCTTTGGTGCACCTCTGTCACGGTGACCAGTGGAGAGCTCGCCATATAATACGATCTTGGGAAGGCGATGGTCCTCCATTCTGGAGACGTGACCCATCCAGCGCAGCTGGATCTTCAGCAGCGTGGACTCGATGCTGTCGACCTCTGCCATCTCGAGTACCTCGACGTTAGGGGTGTGAGCGCTCCAATGGATGTTGAGGATGGAGCGGAGACAACGCTGGTGGAAGCGTTCTAGGAGCCGTAGGTGGTGCCGGTAGAGGCCGGTAGAGGCCGGTAGGCCTGGTGGCCTAGTGGTGTAATAACATACCACCACACACAGTGACATTCAAGTTAACATTATGGTTATTTACATCTTTTTACTTAATCAAATGTACTTTTCAACTTTTTTAAGAGGGTGGTGAGTCTGTGGAACTTGCTGGCACAGGTGGCTGTGGAAGTGAGGTCCTTATGTTTATTTAAGGCAGGTATTTGATTACATTTAATTTTTTTTTAGATATACAGAAATGTAACAGGCCATTTCAGACCATGGTTTTGCGCTGCCCAATTTACACCCAATTAACCTGCAACCCCAGTACGTTTTGAACGGTGGGAGGAAACTGGAGCCCCGGGGGAAAACCCATGTAAACAGGGAGAACGTACAAACTACTAACAGACAGCACGGGATTCTAACTCAGGTCCCGATTGCTGGTCCTGTAAAGGCATTGTGCTAATCGCTGTACCCACCATGCCACCCTTGTCAGGGTATCAAAGGTTATGGGGAAAAAGCTGGGGAGGTGGGGCTGAGTGGGAAGATGGATCAGCTCATGATTAGAATGGTGGTGCAGACTTAATGGGCCGAATTCTGCTCCTAGATATTGTGATTTCATGAACTTTTAAAAAAATTATTTAAGTCTATTGAATCTGTTTTTAAAATCCAAATCAGGGAGGCTCAATGACAGAGCTCGTACAGTTTAATCTTCAATTACAGCAATTTAGAACAGTGGGGACTGGAGTAAATTAATGCCTTCGGCATTAATGTCTGGCCTGGATTAAGCTGTATATTGCTGAAATATGAAGCCAGTGTCTGGCCTTCAGCTCCACTTAGCCGTACACATTGTTTACCTCTTTGTCACACGTCATCTCCATCTGCTCACTTTTTTATAACATTCCTCAATCATTTCTCTTGACATTTATTGGTCTTGAGTGGACTCATACTGTGATCATTAACTTCCTTCCCCGATAACTTGGTTCACAACTCTCTTGTAAATGTTCTCTTGAATTTCCTTTCAACTTGTTTCTCATTCGGACCTGAAGATTTGAACCCAGTGCCAGTGTTCTAACGATGAACAGATGACCTCTGTTGAAGTGAACAGGGCAGAGGGCGGTGTGGTATATGAGGTTAAATCAAAATGGAAATTAACCATGGCCCATCTGAGCCAAACGACATGATACCTGACCTGGCGCAGCCCTGAGAAACATTGATGGGTCACGTTGGGCTCAGGCAGCCCCTGGTGAAGAGTTTTTGGCAACACCACACCAGCCAATGAGATGAAGGTGGGAGGGGACAGCATTACTTGCTAAAGTCAATTTCCTCAGAATGCAATGTTTAATTCGTATCGAGAAGGAACCTGCACTATATGATAACTTTCTTCAACAAAAGCAGGGTAATTTCTTCAGAAGAGTGTGGAAACTGAAGGATGATTCTTGGCACACCAGAACAATGGTGAAGGCCTGAAATGCCATGACCTGCTGAGTCTCTCAAGCGCTTTTGTGAACCAAGCCATTTTGGCACTAATTCTATTCAAGCCCATTTTGTTTTGCCAACAACCTCCCAAACTCCTTGAGATGCTACACGTTGGAGCAACTTACAAGGAACATACCAGCCTGCATATGCGAGAGGAAACCAAAGCAATCACACTCTCCTCATGAGAGGGGGAGAAAGAGGATCCCATCACCACTTACGCACCTCCAACACTTGTCCTGCGGACCTTTGGCTGCCTTCGCTGCTCTCCTTCCCTCTGAAAACCTGCAGGAAGAGAATCGTCAGTCGTCAAGACCAAAAGAAAGATTATATTTGATCTTGCAGCAGAATAAACATGAAATTGCTCCCTTCTCAGGCTTTATTTAAATATTTGGTTTGATGAAGCCTCCTCTCTTTTGCTGTAACTAGGGTACTAAGCGGTGAGGAGTAGGAGGGTGATGAGTTAGATTTACAATTCAGATTTATTACAGAGTACACACATGACATCACATACAATACTGAGATTATTTTTCTTGCAGGAGAGGCAGAACCTCTGTTGGTAGTACAAAAAGAATTTTACTCAATGTACACCTGGAAACAAATAAAGAAATGTAAACAAACTGACTGTGCAATACAGAGGGGAAAAAAAAATCAATAAAGTGCAAATGTAAGAGTCCTTAAATGAGCCCCTGATTGAGTCTGATGATGGAGGGGAAGCAGCTGTTCCCGAACCTGGTGGTGCGAGTCTTGTGGCACCTACACCTCTTTCCTGGTGGCAGCAGCGAGAACAGAGCGTGTGCTGGGTGGTGTGGATCCTTGATGATTGTTGTGTTTTCAGATGGGAGCGTTCCCTGTAGATGTTCTCGATAGTGGGGAGGGGTTTGCCTGTGATATTCTGGGCTGTGCCTACTACCTTCTCCAGACCATGAATTAGTGTGAAGTCCCAGAGGATTTACTGCAGACATTGGTCTCATTCTCTCAGGACGTTCCCCTTTGTGTGGTGACACTGGTACATTGTGCATTAAGAGGAAGGATGCTGTCAGCCATAGCTGATGCCCCATCAGAAACCATCTCCACATGAGGATTAGAAAATAGAACTGTGCAGCATAGGACAGGCCCTTCAGCCCACATTGTCTGTGCCAAACACAACACCGCATTGAACAAAATCTCTTCTACCTGCACATGATCCATACCCCTGCAATCCCTGCATGTTCTTACATCTATCAAAGCCTCCTAAATTATATTAACCACTATCCTGGCACTTGAATTCAAACCAATTCTAAATCCAAACTCTCAGTGAGAATGCTGAACAACCACAGGAACTCTTCTCACTAACCATCTGAGACTCTCACATTTATGAAACAATATTTCTTTATTTCTTTGTATATATGAACGGTTGACCTGCCTATGTATAATTTGCCTAGTTGTGTCTGGTAGTGTGCCTACGTGTTTTGCTCTGAGGAGCAGAGAACACTGTTTTGTTGGGTTGTACTTGTGCAGTCAGATTGCTGGATTATCCGACCACGAGGGATTGAATCTGAGATATAAAGAAAAGAGACATGAATTTTATGCTGCTCCCCATCCCTTTCAGAATGTCGCAAAGTACTTTACAGCCAATTAAGCACTCTTTAAAATATTCCATTTTGTAATGTGGAAACAGTATTGATTGACAGCATTACGTTAGCCTATGTGTGGGAGATTGGAAGGAGGGATTATATGACTCACAACAAGTTGATTGTACATCAAGCACGGACAGGTTACCTAGAAAACAATGTTGACTTCAGGCGCAGATGTGACAGAAGGCTTCAGCCAGCTTCTCCCACTGAAGGCAGGATAATTTTTCTCAAATAAAAATACACATGAAAAATCAATTTTTTTTGCTTGTGTCTGATGATCCGGGAAGTTTTCTCCACATTGACTGACTATAATGTTACTAAAACACACACAAACTACTGGTGGAATTCACCCAGTCTCGCAGCGTCCACAGGTTGCAAAGTTATGGGCCTGAGCCCTTCCTCAAGGCATTACCAAAGAGCAGGAAAGTATCAGAATAAAGACTGCAGAATGGCAGGGGGAGGCCAACAAAGGGTGTTAATTGGATATAATAGGAGAGGTGAGGATTGATTTTGGCTCTGTGAAAGGAGACAGAGGGAAAAGGGGAGAGAGAAGAGAGAGGAGAAGGCCTTTTTCTAGTGGAAAAAAAGTGAATGTAAAGACCTTTACATTGCTTCACTTACCTTCATGAAAGCTCCAAAGGTGGATTCAGCAGGCGAACTCCGATCCTAGCTGTCTGGAGGGTACACTCAGAGGTGGAGCGAGGTTGCTCTACATCCTCCATAAAGGCAATGCCGCTGAAAGCGGCTACAAAAGGGCGGGTTGATGATGTCGTCAGCCCGCGATCCAGGAGTGCGCTTTTTAAAATCCAGTATGCGAACTCAGCAGTGAATCCACCACAAGACCGGGTACATTTATATCAACAAGCTAGGATAAAGCGCCCTTACCTGCTCTTTAGTCACCATTTCGGGTATAGGCCGCTATCCCTTCTCGGCATTGTATGTTTGACAATATGGTGATGGACGGTGCTACAGCACCACTTGCCCCACCTCCTTCAGCTCCAGAAGACAGCTCCCGACACTGCTCAGTTTGAAGGCAACACTGGATCAGCCTTATAGTCCTTCTCCAGAAAAGGTATTTTCACCTTTATTGTTTTTTGTTGAGCAAGCTTAAAATGGGGTTGCACCATAAAAAGGGTGAGAGAGATAGAAAAGGGATAGAACTGGGGGAAAGGCGAAAGGGGGAAGGTGGGGGGAGGTTTAAGGGAAACCAGAGAACACAATGTTAATGCTATCCTGTTGTGTAGGGTGCCCAATGGATGATGAGATGTTGTTCCTCCAATTAGCGGGTGATCCAATGAAAAATGAAGCAGTCAAATGATACAGATCAAGCTCATACCAATAAGAATTTGAACAGAAAGGTGATAAATTTTAGCAGGCTTCAGGAATAATATTTTTTCCCCCACAAAGGAGTACCGCAAAAATTTCTAGGCACAAACATTTGGGCAGTGAAGACCTTGGTTTAACCTTTAAACCTAACCTCAGCCCTTTCAACACATCAATGCTCCTTCTGACAATTTTGGTGGAACAGCAGACATTTTTTTAATCTTCAAGGCCACGCATTGGTTGAACCAGATACTTTCTGACTCTTAAGTCAAATACCATGGAACTGTGGCTCACTAATACATCTCTCCAGTTCCTTGCCAAGTCAGTCATTTGTCCTGATGAACAGCACAGATTTGTAAACCTAGCAGATGATTAATTGTCAGTGATGACAGTGGATGAATCAAAGTCAAACTGATTAAAACAATGAGACTGGAAGAGCCCTTGGCAGATGTGTTGGTTTCAAGGCGTTACCACTGGGTCCAGCTATATTAAAATCTCCATCTGCCAGCTTCAAGAATGTCTGGCAGAAAAGCAAACTTGTTCTGTCTAGCTTTCATGGAAAATTTTCCAGGGTCTCTTCCAGCAAATGTCAGGTGACATCCCATAAAAATAAATTGATCTGTTTACACCACATAATTCAAGCTGGGGAATGCTGCGGAACTGTGACATTCAACAGCATTTAGCATCATTGAGTTCCTTGCCCTCTACATCTTTCTTTGGCTGGGGGACCAAGGCTGGGGTTGTTGACTAGAAAATTAACAAAAGCAACCTCACAAATATTGTTGCTAACAAGGGCAAGCCAGTGGCTGCAAATCCTGCAGTGTGTCACTCAGTTCCCAACTCCTCAAAGCTTTTCCCATTGTCTACAGCCAGCAGATTAGGATGGAATAATCTCTGTTTGCAAGGGTGAACACAGTTTGAACAGCCCTTAAATAGTTCCACCCTATACATGACAAAATAATCTGCTTGATTGATGCTCTATCCACCTCTAATCACTATACTGGCTCATCTTGGTTACAGGGAGCATCTCCCAAACCTGTGACTTCTCCCACCAGGAAGAACCAGAGCAGTGGGAACCTGGAAACACTTATCTGCATGTTCTCCTCCAAGATTCATGACTTGAAAGTACATTCACTGTTCTATTGTGTTGGCGTAGTCTCCACCCTGAGATACCTGCTCAACATCATGATGGGGGCATATTTAGCAGAAGAAATTGAACTATTCAAATGGTTTACCTTCTTCACTTTGCCAGAGATGCTAATACACTGAAAATTAAATTAGTGAACGAAAGAGCACAGGCCAAAGTAAGGAAGTCATAGACTGAAGGATGAATCCAATGCTCAAAGACGTGCAATTACCCTGGACAATGAAGATTTTGAACACTTTCTGAACGCTTTTGAGTGTATTTTATGAATTTTGGGCAGCTGATCAGGAAAATCACCTGAAAATATTTCAATCACGTACCATTTTTAAGCTATAACTTATTTCTTTGTGATTTCCTGTCATACTTTAAGTTTACTTCAAGCTACAAAACCACGAAGTGCAAATTCATTTCCTGCATTCACACTTGGACTTCTTCCCTGCTGATCTTCGTTCATTTGTGATGAACATGATGAAAGGATTCACTAGGACATTGCAACCATGAAAAAGTGATACCAGGGCAACTGGAACCCATCAATTCTTGGACAGTGACCCGTGAGGCATCAGATGCTGCGTACAAATGTAAATCAGCAGTGAAACATTTTTAGGACATTTGAACTAACTCAAAGTGTCAGCGTGATGCATTTAAATGTGCTGAATTTAATAAAAGTTAATTGAATATTTCTCCAACTTCCTATGGGATACAACAAATCTGAAATTATTTTTGAGTTCAGCTTGAAGTTGTCTATCATGATCCCCAATATTTTTCAGGAACCAAATCTTTTGAAAACTTGTTGTCCAGTGTTATAGAGGCATTTGAAATATTGTACATAGTGTAATTTAAATACAGTGCCTTTCTTAAGTTTGGGACATCCAAGAGTGCCTTATCAATTGTCCATTTCTATTGTGGTGAAATGGTTTGAGAGGTTGGTCATGGCCAGAATTAACATGCGCCTAAGCAAAGATCTGGACCCACTGCAATTCGTCACAATCACTCCCCAGCAGATGCAATATCACTGTAGCTCAGCCTTCAACACCATTATTCCCTCAGTGCTGGTCAACAAGTTCCAAACCCTCTCCAACTGGATCCTTGACTTTCTCATCAGAAGACCACAGTCAGTACAAACTGAAAACAAAGTTTCCTCCTCACTGATTATCAACATAGACACACCTAAAGGATGTGTGCTTAACCCACTATGCACTCATGACTGTGTGGCCAGGCACAATTCCAAAGCTATCTACAAATTTGCTGAAGACACCACAGTTAATGGCAGAATCACAAACAGCACTGAGGACGTGTACAGGAGGGAGAGAGATCAGCTCATTGAGTTGTGTCACCCCAACAACCTTGCAATTAACATTTGCCAAACTAAGGAGATGATTGTGGATTCCAGGAGAACGCAACCCAGTCCTCATCAATGGCTCAGTAGTGGAGAGGGTCAAGAGCTTCAAATTCTTGGGTATCAACATCTCTGAGGATCTGTCCTGGAGCCTCCAGGTCGATGAAATTCTAAAGAAGGCTCGCCAGCGATGATACTTTGTGAGGTGTTTGAGGACATTTGGAATGTCACTAAAAATGCAAAAACTTCTACAGGTGTACTGTGGTGATCATTGGTGATTGAGGGCTTTGTGATACTCATGTTATGACCAGCACTGCAAGGCTTCCTTTCCAAGCCACTAGTGTAACATACGAAAAGTAACAGCCATGTTGGATGAGGAAAGCTCCCACAATATGATAATAACACATTATTTGCAAAATGCTGTTGATTACAGGAGATCATTTGAATTAGAAACAGGAGGTCATTCAGCCCTTCTAGCCATTCATTAAGAGGGCTGATTGCCACATTCTCGACTGTCTAGATAACCTTTTGAGTATCAAGGATCTAGCTATATTTTCTTTAAAAATATTCAGCAATACTATTTCCACTGTCTTCTGCAAAGAGAGCTCGTGTCCCACAGAGTTATCTCAAGTATGTCTTCAATGAAGACATGCTACCTCTTTTTAAACAGTGACCCATAGTTATAGGAAATATCTTCTCCATACCTACCCCATCAAGACCTCTCTGGAAAGGAGATATTTCAATCAAGACTGAGTGATAAATATTGGCTGGAGAGATGACCCCTTCTCTGGTTTGAAACCATCCCATGGAATAAGAACCGAGAACATAGGAACAGGAATCGGTCATCCACCATTCAATAGCATCATGGCTGATCTGGTAATAGGCTCATTTCCAGTAACCTGTCTTTTCCCCATATCCCTTAATTCCCCTATTATGAAAACATCTATCCAAACTTGTCTTAATAGATTTACTAAGGTCGCCTCCACTGCTTCCATAAGCAGAGAATTCCACCCTCTGGGAAAAGCAGTTCCTCCTCATCCCCATCTTAAACTTACTATCCTTGATCTTGAGGCTGTGGCCCTTTGTGTTAATGCCTTTGACAGGAAGTATGGCAAATTAAGAGCAGTGGGGGAAATAGGGGATAAGCAGGAACCCAGAGCTGGGGCAGAGAGGGAAGGGAAGCAAAAACATATTACTGGGAATATCATTTGGACCAGGTGAGCCAATGGCCAGATTTTTCTCAAAGGTAGAAGATAGGGCAATAAAATGTAAAAAAAATGTATTACACACATTTTACAGTGATCTTAACAGGCTGAAACGTGGGTGATGCATCTTTACCTCCGATGGATGCTGAGTTCCTCCAGCAGTTACCGTGTGTTTTTACTCAATCCTTTATAAATGTACAGTGATGTCATCAACCCTGTGGCTCCACTTTACAATGAGATTTAAAAAAAACCTCTGGTAATAACAATAACAAAAATAAAAGGGATAATTTGTGAAATTCAACGATTTCTTTGATGATCAGAGGTTCCTGCTCAGACTTTTGGCTCCTTTATAATTTGGTGAGCTTGCACAGATGTTTGCAAGGATGAAAATATAGATAAAGACTGTAGGACTCTTAAGTCCTCTTGGACATTAGGGTGTAATGTCCATTGGTAAGTTACAATTGAGGCATTGCTGGAGAACTGATAGGGGTTATAAAGATGGAGCTATACATATAGTCAGACACACACACACACACACACACACACAGACAAAGGGAGGTCGAGACAGAACAAACTAAATAAAGCAAATAGAACAAGAAAAAAGGAACTGGCAGGCAAATAGTGAGATGGACTGAAAGATTAAAAGGGGATCTGTGACAGAGAGAGAGAGAGAGGTCAGAGACTGAGAGAGGGAGGCAAAGCCAGTTAACAAATATCTCTAACCATTGTTGGGGGTGTGAAACATGGAAGACAGGGGTGTGGGTGTGTGTGTGTGTGTGGGGGGGGGGGGGGAATTAAACAAAGAGAATGGAGAAGAGGCTGAGGATGAAGGAGCGGCAAGCCCGAAAGAGAGAAAGAAAAAAAAACTAGGCGTCGTTTGTGGTTATTGGGGGGCGAGTGGGAAACTGGTCCTGAGTCGGGTGGGAATAAATTCTGACTCTGCCACAAAGTCGATTCTGTTCTTTTATTTCGTGAAATCTACAGAATGGGGTATGGATGTCAACAGCGAGTCTCCCTCTCCCCAGCCACCAAACATTGAAGGGATGGAACCTTTCAGCCAGATTTGAAGTCCGGAGTGAAATCTCCGGGGAGATTTGCCGGGGGATGGGTCGTGCTGAATGAAGGCACCCCGCTACCAAATATACAAAGAGCTTTACCCGAATTCCATCTCCACTTCGGAAATATCGGCCAGAAGCAGAAGGACTGCCAGCAGTGTGAGGAGTCCGAACATCCAGCTGGGGAATTCCAGGCGCATTCTTCCGTCCCACTTGGAGATATGTTCCAGGCACCTGGCAGGGCAGAGGGACCCTCCTGTACCGTGCTACTCCGGAACCACTGCTCTCGCTCTCTCTCCCTCCCTCCTCGTGTGTGCCTCTCACTGTGTGTGTCACTGTCTCTCTCTCACTGTGTGTGTCACTGTCTCTCTCTCACTGTGTGTGTGTGTCTGTGTGTGTGTCTCTCTCTCTGTGACTCTGTGTGTGTGTCTCTCTCTCTCTCTCTCTCTATGTGTGTGTGTCTCTCTCTCTCTCTGTTTTTCACCGGTTCTGTGTCTGACCCATTACTCTGTCTCTCTTCCGCCCCTCCCTCTCTGTTTCACTCTCTCTCCCTCCCTCCTTGTGCGTGTGTGTCTGTGTGTGTGTCTCTCTCTCTCTCTCTCTCTCTCTATGTGTGTGTGTGTCTCTCTCTCTCTCTCTCTGTTTTTCACCGGTTCTGTGTCTGACCCATTACTCTGTCTCTCTTCCGCCCCTCCCTCTCTGTTTCACTCTCTCTCCCTCCCTCCTTGTGCGTGTGTGTCTGTGTGTCTCTCTCTCTCTATGTGTGTGACTGTGTGTCTCTATGTGTGTGTGTCTCTGTATGTGTGTGTGTCTCTCTCTGTGACTCTGTGTGTGTGTCTCTCTCTCTCTCTCTGTGTGTCTCTCTCTGTTTTTCACCGGTTCTGTGTCTGACCCGTTACTCTGTCTCTTTTCCGCCCCCTCTCTGTTTCACTGTGTGATATTCCTTCCGTTCAAGTCCAGCAGAATCCACTTATCCACTGCCTAAATCTCAACTGCCTTTCTTTCTTCTCCCCTCCTCGCGTTTCCAAGGTTTCCTCCAAGTCGAGTGGGACTAGAATCCCAGCTCCTGTGTACTTGCATAGCGCTGAGCAGCGGGGTGAGGGGGTCGCCGCAGTAAAGTTTCTCCTGAACGCCTCTCCGAAGGCATGGCCAAGAAACGCCGCTCTTAAAGCGAAAATCCTCCCTGTCAAATCAGCTCGGCACCCACGACCGCTTGAAGCAAACGAGCTGCGAGAGGAACTGAGCAGAGGTCCGGCACCATCCACGGGCAGGAATGGTCAGTCAACGGTCCGGGTCCGGGAATGGGTCCTTCACTGGGAGCAAATGGAAAAGGGACGGGGGTTACTTTCTGAAGGGGAATAGAAGCTCGTTTTAAAATCATGGATTGACCCACACGCTGCACCATTTATCCAGCTTGCAATTTAGTTCATTGAGAACGACAGCTCATGGGACATTGCAGAAAAGAATGTCTTGGAGGGGTCTGTCCAGAAAGGTTTGCTGAACTCTTGTCCATTGTTAACATTCAGTCTGGGTTAACATTTGACTTGCAGCCTTGCTTTGTATCTCACACCCAGCACCACAGAAACGAAAACACGATGCTGGAGAAACTCAGCAGGTCAAACAGTGCACTTTATACAGCGACATCACCAACGTTTCGGGCTTGAGCCCTTCATCAAGGTGTCGACAGCCTCCCGGAGAAAATTGTAGGGGGAAAAGGGGCAGGGGGGAAGAGCACAGTCCAACAGGCCCAGGAGGTCATAGGTGGATAAGGGAGGGAGGGGACAGCAGCAAATAGGGGGAGGAGGGATGGCTCGGTGAGTGGAGAGGGAAGGGGGTGGAGAGCTGAAGACAGAGGGGTGGGGAGAGGATGGAGAACGGGGAGGAGGGTTCCAGAAACCAGAGGTGAGGTTAATGCCAACCAGTTGGCGAGTGCCCACATGGAAAATTAAGTGTTGCTCCTCCAATTGAGGGGTGGTCTTGGTGTGACAGTCTGAGGCCATGGACAGACGTGGAAGTGGGGTGCAGCATAAAAATGGGTAGCCACTGGTGCAAACAGAAGGTGCTCAGCGAGGCGATCTCCCAGACTGCCTCATAGGATGGACAGGCAGCTCAGCTGGTAGAGTTGCTGTTCAGAACTTCAGAGACATGGGCTCAATCCTGACCTCCGGTGCTGCCTGTTTTTTTTAATTTATTTTTTTATTTTTCACACTATAAACCACATTGATCAAGATACATACATTTTCCTTTTCAAATATATACAGTGTCGTTTTCTCCCCCACCTCCCTCTTCCCATCCCACCCTCCCTACCTCCCCTCCCATTCATTTAAAGTTCAGAATGTAAGATACATAATGGTGCTGCCTGGTTTGAAGTCTGCACATCCTGCCAGTGATTGCATGGGTTTTGTTCCTACCTTTATCTTTGCTGTATAGAGGACACTGTATGATCTGCATGAGTACCTCTAGCATTGTGTTTTAACTTTAAATACAATCACAGCATCGGCAGACTTTCATGTTTTCCTCATGGCATAAACAATAGACAATAGACAATAGGAACTGGAGTAGGCCCTTCAGCCCGTCGAGCCAGCACCGCCATTTTACAGATCACTACCATCAGTACCCCTTTCCAGCCTTATCCCCATAACCCTTAACTATTCACCTTCTAAAAGTGGACATAGGCTAATTGACCCCAGAATGCAGATGAGTAGCAGAATTTAAGGGGAGAATGGAGTGGAATTAGCATAAGATTAAGATAAATGGGTGCAACATGGCCATCATAGAATTGGGGGTGGGGTATTGTGCTGCAGGACCCTTGGATAGTCTGAAAACACACATGGGCTTATTTAAAATCATGTCCATTGAATGATCACCCACAATTATATTGAATGGAGGGGCAGGTTTGATGGTTCCTATTTCACATGTTTCTTCAACAAGAATAATTTAACTTATAACCCTACATCACATCCTAAAACGTTCACCTGTAATAACACAGTGACCCGCTAACCAAGATATGACCTGGTACACAAGATGGCTGATGAACGCGGCGACCGCGCAGACCCTGCAGGGGCCAACGACCTTTGTCCCAGATAACAACCTGCTCGGCGGGAAGCATTGAGCAATGGTGGGAACATTGACCAATCTGAGGCCAGCGCTGCCGTGACATCACTCCTGTCGTCAGTGGCAGGGAGAGGCGAGGAGAGAATATAAGTCAAGTTTCCAGAGCAGTAAACCAGTTTTCGAATTCAACTTCTTGGGTGTGTATCATTCTTCCTGGTAGTACGCACGCTACAAACTATTGCCTTTTACACAGCAAAATGTCCCAAGGTAGATCCGTTTCCACACTGTCCAACAAAAATTGCAATCGACCCATCTACAAAAGCAAATTCAACCTTACCACTGTGATTGGTAGACTTGCAGTGTAATCTCATCATTGCTCGATATGACTCAGGAGAGGAAAAAGGAGATGATTAAAGATACTGGAGCATCTAATGCGAATGCAGAATTGAAAATAACCATGCAAATAGCATTATCACTTCCCACACAACCAACTCCAATATCAACACGGCAGAAGTCTCCTTTAAGAAAATACCTAATTAAAAGTTGAAATGAGCATCTTTCGAAGTAAATTGTTTTGGAAATAAAGGCCTCTGTACAACCAATCACATTGTTCCTTTGTTATCAACTCCCCTCTCATCATTTATTAATTATAATGGCATTTTAAACTTTCCCCAAACATGTTTGTTGCCCAGACTTTGGAAAGTGGGAATATGATAACATGGTCTGTGTGCCATTGAGAATAATAACTTGTATTTAACTTCTGGGAGATACTGCAAGACTCTGATAATGTGGCACCCTCAGGACTTTGATGGTGCCAGACTGGCTGATTTTTCCAGACAATTTAATATCACTTTTATTAACACACGGATACATTTTTATTCACTTTCATTAGATGTCATTAAATTTTACTATGGATCAGGTGAGGTGAAAGGGAAGACAAGATAGAAGACCCTGGTAAATTTAAAGAGATTAGCATAGCAGTTAACACGGTGCTGTTACAGTGCCAGCAACCTGGGTTCGAATCCACACTGCCTGTAAAGAGTTTGTCCATTCGCTCCATATCCTGTGTGGGTTTTCTCTGTGTGCTCCAATTTCCTCCCTCATTCTAAAATGTACAATGTTTGGAAGGTTAATTGGGTATAATTGAGCATCCCGGGATTCATGAGCTGGAAGGGTTTTCAACTGGGCTGAATCGTTAAAACAAAATACAGTAAAATCCCTGGTATCTTGTACTTATGGGTTGCTGGATCCAGTTGCTTGAGACTTACTCTTTCAATGCCCAACTAATACACCTGCATTAAGAATAAACAGTTTAAAAGTCAAAAATACTAGACTGTACAAACTTCACTTTCATGAATATATAAACCTTAAAGCATTTTACTTTATTTTAACTCACGTTCTTTGAAAACATTTAACCGTCGCTGCATCTGCAGGTTCCTCCCCCTCCACGGAGCTGCCCAAAAGATGAACAATAACCCTCCTTCCCCCAAGTTTACAGATAAAGCCTCTTACTAAGCAGGGATAAGGAGATACTTTAAGGGAGTTACCCCAACGGGTGAGTGGCATCAACCAACTCTTCATCCTGGGTGAGGACATTGTTGTTTCACACAAATGTATTCAAACAGCTGCTACGAGCAAAGCTCAACAAGGCCCTCCCTCCGCTGGCTGAACATTTGCTCCCATCTTCACCAAAGGTTGATGTGTTACTTCAGAGAACATTTACTTTTACAATTTTAAACTTGCATATTGTTTACCTATTAATTTATTATTATTTTTTAAATTTATTTTCCTTGATTTTTTTCCTGGTTGCTGATTGCTTGAATTTTCCAGATATTAGGGATTTTATTGTAAATCAAAAAACAGTGTGGGAAGAGGATCCTGGTGAGTTTAAAGGCCACAGTGGAGCTGGGGCCGAGGGAGATTAATGTGTGAACTGGGGTCCTGGTGAGAATGTATCCAGAATTAGGTAGCCAGATGCGGAAAGATGAAGATTTCCAAAAAATAAGGTGGTAGATTATTGATGTTTAATTGTTTTCAGCATTTTAAACCTTGTGGAAACAACGCAAGGAACTAAACGTTTCATGAGTGGTTACCTTTCATGAGGGAATACAAGGCATTTACTCCTGTTGAAGGTTTACAACCCCCTCTCCCCAAGGACCGGAGCATCTCTCTAGGATACCTGGGTAAACAAAGAAGTTAATTCCCCCATCACTGAAACAATGATTCATTTCTAAATTTGAAACTGCAAGCTTCCCTTCAGCCTAATGCCAAGATTGGTGTGAATGAATAAGCAATTCAATATTTGCTATTGTGAACCATAATTAACCAATCTTAGAATTTCTCCACCAGCTAAGTCACACTACTTTAACTGAGTCCAGCCTTCACCTCCTTATATCCTCCCCTGTACAAAATAAATACTCTCTACTTTCCTACAGGAAATTTTGCACTCTGAAACGAATCAGGATGGTCACCGCCCACCTTCCATACCTGTCCTTGACTTTCACTGGGAATTACTGGGTGCATAATGAGAAGTCATGTGATCCTTCTGGTGGGAACCTGGTCAGAAACCACCACACCTGCCAATCAAGGTGAAGACCACCACAGCAGGAACATGCCTTGCCACTGGCCCCTTTGGAAGTAGACACACCTCACCACTGACTCCCTTAATCACCGGCCCTGTTTTGGGCATTCCTCAGCAAGTCCCACTGGCTGGCTGGGGGTATAAAGCCCAACACATGGAGCAGCTGGGTCTCTTTTCCCCTGGGAATGAAGGTTTCCACTGCAGGTTGTGAGCCTAGGGAATTAATTACAAGATGTGTAGCTGTAAAGGGTTGGGGGCTATTGAGGTGATTGTTTACAAATCAATCATTTAAAATTCTTTCTCAACTAACAAGGGTGCCATACCTGCACCAGGTCAAGGGGTGGCAGGTACTGTTGTCGTGTCTTTATTCACTATATTTTATAGTTTGCAATTTGTAGTGATTAACGGTTGTTAGTTGCGTCCAATGCGAGCATATTGCATGTGTGTATGTGTTGGGGGGGGGATGTGGGTCGTGTGGTGTTTGGTGTGAGGTGTGGGTTGGGCAATGAACATATCACTGGCTGCAGTGGGAGGGGTTCTTCACTGAAGTAGGTTGGGGTTAGCTTGTAATTGTCTGAATTTCCTGGCTTTTTAGGAGCATCGTGTGTTTTTGTTGTGGGGTGAAATGCAAACATATTTTCAGGAGGCCATATGTCTTCCCAATGACGTTGCTCAAACTGTTGAGTTCCTCCAGCAGGGTGTTTATCTTCAGATTCCAGCATCTGCAGTCTCCTGTGTGCATGTGTTTACAATGTCTGCATCTGTATCTGCATTTATGGTGTAGGTATGTCTATGAATATTTGCCCATGCTTGCGTATATAAGAAAACTCTGGAATTCAGACAACTGGCAGCCTCAAGCAACCGGCAAAAAAAAATTGTGGAAAATAAATTTTTAAAATAAAATAATAGAGTTAAGCTAGCAGGAAAGAGTAGTATTAAGGTCAGGTAGACATGGTCAACTTGGGTAATTCCAGAACCTCATTTGAAGAACACAGTGAGAAGGACAAGTATTTGATCTACTGGGACCAATGCCTGAAGAGGGCGCACAAAATCAGTGAACGGGTGCGGACTCGAAAGGCCAACATGGCCTGTTTCTGCTCCGTAAATGGTTATTAAAAAAACATCTGTTTAAAACTGTAAAAGTAAATGTTCTCTGAAGTAAAACATAAACCTGATGGGAGCAAAGATTCAGCCAGTGGAGGGAGGGCTTTGGCTTTGATTTGCTCATAGCAGCTCTTTGAATAAAGTCACGTGAAACAGCAATGGTGTCGCCCGGGATGAAGAGCTGGTTGATGCCGCTCGCCGACGGGTTGACTCTCTTAAAGTGTCTCCTTATCCCTACTTAGTAAGAATCACTCCAGTCAATTCTACAACTGTATCACTTGAGCAGCTTTGGCTGGTTCGCTAAATATTTGCTTTTTCTCTCTGCAACTGCTTCAGGTTCATCCCAGACTGAGGGAATATGGAGTTCATGTAGTGAATGGTTAGAAGCTGAAGGAGTTGGACAGGACAGGTACCATCTGGGTACCTGAAGTATTCATCCCCATTAGGTGCAACCTCAGCAATTACATGTTCCCAGCAAATTTAGCTCAGCTCTGTGCATCTGGATTCCTGACTCGTTCCTCTTGGAGCAGAGTCTGTGGAGTCTCAATCCATCCCCCAACAGGTGTGGACCATCAACAAAAAGGCCATTCTTTTACCATTCACCTGGTGTTTTGTGGGGGCCATTGAGGAATGTTACACCTGATGACTGGCTCTCCTCCGAGGATTTCATTGCATCTAATTCTGCTCCAGTGGGACTGTCTGATACCAACACAGGAAATCTTTGATTTCAATCGTGCAACAGTCCGCTCTGCCGTGTGACTGTAGCCTTGTTGCACGCGCCTGCAAGCTGACAGGGACTGGCCTCTAAATCTGATAGCTACATCATGGGATGAGATTGCCATGGTCCTGGAGAAACTTAAATTAAGAAAAAAAGCGAAAATGCAGATAGAACTCAGCAGGGCACGCAGTGACCATAGAAGGAAAAGATATCTAACAAACGTTTCAGACCTGCGCCCTTCTTCCGAACCTTTGGTTATATGTCTTTATCTCCTGTGGACACCGCATGACCTGCTGATTTCCTGCAGCATTTTTGTGTTTTTACTGTTTGTTTTCCCACAGGCAGTGAGAATTCTGAACGTCCAAAGGAACTGTTCATACTCTGAGACTCTCATATTTATGAAACAAAATGTATTTATTTGTACGTATGAATACTGAAAATGTATTATTTTTCTGTACCTGTGTTGTGCATCTGCATGTTTTGGACTGATGGCTGGAGAACGCTGTTCCATTGGGTTGTACTTGTGTAATCAGATGCCAATAAACTTAAGTGGACTTGACAATCCAGCATTTGCAAACTTTCCACAAATTGTATTTCTTTTTTCATTCCTCTCATTCTCTTTCTTTCACTCTCTCTGTCTTTCATATGTCTCGCTCTCCCCTCTCCATATTGTTCTCCAGATGATGAAAATTTAAACATAAACAGCGAATGGTGAAAATGCTCAAGAGGTCAGGGAGAGAGGAACATTTGATGTTTCAAATCATAGCCCGCTGTCAGGAGCAAAGTGAGAAAACAAGTTGCAGAGAATGGTGGCAAGAACAGAGGGCACACAAAAGGAACATTGCTGGAAGGACTCAGTAGGTCAGGCAGCATCTATGCTGGAGAATTGATGCTTTGAGTTGATTGAGACCCCTATCAAGACTGAATGTGGAGAGGGAAGATAATCAGTATAAAGAGGGAAGGTGGCAGTGTAAAGAATAGAACTAATGTGACAATAAACAATTCAATTATGTTCTCCATTCATCATTGCTCAGGTCTATTGAACATGTGCTTAGAAAGATTAAATCACATTATCTGGAATTTTAAAAATTTTTTTTG
Organism: Narcine bancroftii; assembly: GCF_036971445.1. Lineage (NCBI taxonomy): Eukaryota > Metazoa > Chordata > Chondrichthyes > Torpediniformes > Narcinidae > Narcine > Narcine bancroftii. Next base: position 66,942,792 of record NC_091482.1, on the reverse strand, counting down.
TCTGGCTGTTAAATTACAAATTTAAATCATATCCACAAGCTATTTACTCCTACAATTCACTGTTGTGTTAAAAATGAACTACATTTTGGTAATTTCTTGCTACAATATTTGAAAGGTTACATGTGGGGAGGGATATAATTAACCGTGAAACCTTTTAAACCTTTAAAGTGTTCAGTCAGTCAAGCATTGAAGGATCAAAAGTTGATAATTTTGATACATAACAGACAAGAAAGAGGAGAATATTTACATAGCAACTCATCATATATTTAAAGTACTTGAGACATCTGAAGCACAGAGTGGCCATTTAATTCCACAAACAACATCAACCAGTTGACAATAAAAGGGAGAGTTGCATACTAGTCATGAAACCAGGAAGGCATCATGCATGCTTTAAACAGTGTCTTGGGATCTGTTCGTTAACCAGTCGTGACTTATTTTTTATTTAACCTCAAATGGTAAAGATTTGCGGGTAAAGCAATTATCCTGGAGAAGGTCTTCAGGCTAAGACCAACGACAGAGTGATCAAAATTGGAGCCCACCAATAGAAGCCAACTTACCTTGAGCTATCAAAGAGGGAATAAAAGTAGCCAAATTAACACAACAAAGATTTTGCTTCCCAAACACTTATCACCATATACAGCACAGAATAAGTCAGTTTGGCCCTACTAGTCCATGCCAGAACAAATCCCCACCCTCCTAGTCCCACTGACCAGCACCTGGTCCATACCCCTCCAATCCTCTCCCCTCCATGTAACTATCCAGTCTTTCCTTAAATGTAACCAATGATCCCGCCTCAACCATGTCTACCGGAAGCTCATTCCACATCCCTTCCACCCTTTGCGTAAAGAAATTTCCCCTCATGTTCCCCTTATAATTTTCCCCCTTCAATCTTAAACTATGCCCTCTAGTTTGAATCTCCCCCACTCTTAATTGAAAAAGCCTATCCACGATGACTCTCTCTGTCCCTTTTAAAATCTTGAACACCTCCATCAAATCCCCCCTCAATCTATGCTCCAGAGAAAAAAGCCCCAGGTTGCTCAACCTTTCTCTGTCACTCAAACCCTGACATCCTGTCAACATTCTCGTGAACCTTCTCTGCACTCTCTCGATTTTGTCTATCACCCTCCTCTCATTTGGTGACCCAAACTGCACACACAAATGCTTTCCAGAAGGACAAAGCTGGCCAACTTTGGGAGGCTGTCTGGTCCAAGGAGAAGACTGGCAATCTGACAGGTGACCTGAAAGAAAGAGGATCATCTGGAGAACTCAGAAGGGGACAAGTTTTGTCAGCAAGACTGATTGAGAAGGAATCAGTTGTGAATGTCCTGGAAAAGGAATCTCTCTGAAAACTAGCAAGAACCCTCCTGAGTGGTCACCATTTGCCTGTTCAGCACCAAAGACGAGTGAACTTTGTTCATGCTAACTTCTGTGCACAGTCCAAGGATTGCCTACAACCAGTGAGATTGGACTGTGATCCAAAGAACTTTTCTAATCTTCAATATACATTACACACACCTGTGCTTAGTATTATAGGGGGATGAAGTAGTTGGGTAAGTTCAGTAATAAGTTTGTTTTCTTGTTGAAATATAATTAAGACCAACTTTTTTGTTGAAGTTGCCCCGTGTTGTACAGATCCATTTGCTGCTGATGTTGGGATCCTCTGGACTCCGCAACAGGAGAAAATATACACGGACTTTTTTGTGTCTTTGGTTATGGATATTTGATTGCATCATTACAGGTGACAATGAAAATATTAAACAATAAAATACAAGAAAATAAAAACAAAAGATGAAGTTCCCAGGGGTGGCCTTGATTGGCCTCAAGCTGCTGTGGGAAAGGAGGGAAGAGAGAGCTGGGGCAGTCACTCTGATCTTTGAATCCTCTGGCTGCAGGGGAGGTGCTGGAGGACTGGAGAATGGCAAATGCAGTCGGCTTGATTGAAGATCAAGGGGAGAATCTTGGGAATTGTAGACCAGTATCCGATCGATGAGCATTTGGAGAAATACTGACTCCAAGGACAGTCGGCATTGCTTTGTGAAGGGTAGGTCATGTCTCATGAGTCTGTTTGAGGGATGAATGAGGTGAGGGTGGTTGATGGGGTCTACATGGAATTCAGCAAGATTTTGACAAGACACTTGTCCAGAAAGCCATTTGGAATGGGATCAGGATCACTTTGGCTGGGGATAAAAATTTTCTTCGATGAAGAAAGGAGAGAGCAGTGGAGTGCCACAGGGATCTGTTCTGGGACCCCTGCTTTTGGTGATTTTTATAAATGACCTGGATGAAGAGAAAGGATGGGTCAGTAAGTCTGCAAATGATGCAAAGATTGGAGGAGTTGTGGATGGAACTGAAGGTTACAAGAGAATAAAGACAGGATGCAGAGTTTGGCAGGAAAGTAGCAGATAGGCTTCCATCTGGTGAGGTGTGAGGTGATGCAGTTTGGAAAGACAAACCACAAGGCTGGGTACAGGGTAAATTGTTAAGAGTGTGAAAGAACAGAAGGACCTTGGGGTCCAAATCATACACCCCTCAAAGTTGCCACACAAGTTGACTTTTAGGTGTATTTTATGGATTTGGGCTGCTGAACATGAAAATCATCTTAAAATTTTCCTATCACATACCTTTTATTTAGATATAACCTATTTTTGTGATTTCCTGTCATATTTAAATCTACTTTAATTGTTCAAAACCATGAAGTGCAACGTGTCGTTGAAAATTCATTCTCTGCATTCGCACTCGTTCGTCTTCCCTGCTGAACTTGGTGCAGTCAGTGACGAACACGGTGAAAGGTTTCACCAGGACCTTGCAATCATGGAAAATAAGTATCAGGGCAACCGAAATCCATCAATGCTGGCCGACTATTGTTGGACACTGACACTAGAGGCATCAAATGCAGAGTACAAATGAAAATCAGTGGCAAAACATTTTTTGGTCAGTTGAACTAATGCAATACGTCAGCATCTTTACATGCTAATTTCAATCAGAATTTATTTAATGTTTCTCCAAATCCTACTATATGTGATACAGCAAATCTTTGTGTTATGCTTAAAGTTGTCTAGTGTAATCTGCGGTTGTTTGACTGTGGATAGTCATTAATGGAATCTGTGTGGAATGAATTGAATTGTAGATTTATACAGCACGGAAACAGGCCATTTGACCGAGCATGCCTCTATCCCTTCCCTTGAACCTACTGACACCAATCCCATTTACCAGTTTAGATGCATCACTTTGTTTTTGCATGTTATTGCATTAGCCAAAACTCAAGCTTCTAAAACAGACATGTCACCCCCGTCTACCTTAGGACCTCAGGTAAGTCCAACAGAACTCAGGTTTCTCCATCATGGACTTTTAATATAAAATTGGAACGGCTCCTTCTGGTACCTGCTGTAGTCCATGCATACCCATCCTTCTTCCCCTCTTATGATAATACTTCCTTCTGGGCACTCTCAAGAAGGCCAGCAACCTGAACTCAGTTCTCCCGAAAGCTGTGTTGGCTGAGGAGTCCCTGTGAATGGAGTATTCGGTCCAGCATAAGGCTGTTTATGGACGCCTTGATCTCTCTCAGGATGTCCATACAGTACACAGATTCAGTTCTGGGCCTGAAAGCAGATGGAGGACACCAAGTCTAGGTTGGGGAAAATTGTGAGTTGTAATGCAATGGTTGGATTCCTGAGGACCTCCACAGGTTTGAATTCTCATGATGGATTTGCCTTTGTAGAGGAAGCGATTGGTTTACTGCCAATTAATTACTTTTTGAAGTGTGGCTTAATGCAGATTCGTCCACAATAAGTTCTTTCCACTTCATTTTGCAAGCAAGCACATAATCTGCTGGTCTTAGAATGACATTGCACACGAGATAAATATTAGCCAAGAAATCAAGAGTTGCTCTTCTTCTAAATGGAAGCACAATTTATTAGTAATTAATAAAGACAGGATCTTTCCACAGCATCTGTGGAAAGGGAGATAAAGGTGATATTTTAGCTGAAATTATGTTTATTTCTCTTACTAATCACAGAGCACCGATGGCCTAGGGATTACTTAAAGTGCGATGTGAGTGGAAAGAAAAAGGTTGAGAACCACTGGTCTAGAGTCTTTCCATTTGAATAAGATGGCTCTTCTAGCCAACAATGTAGAGAAGGACACAACCCATTGAGCAGGTACAGAAAAACTCCCTACATCTGGTTCAATAACCCCTAGAAGAGCCATTATTGGATTGGGTTGTAGCTCCACCTGAAATGCAGTTGAAAAATTATTCAAAATTTCTTTCCAATAAATTTATAAGGATGGACAAGACCAAAATATATGTGTAAATGTAGCAATATCAGATTTGCATCTGTCACAAGTAGGGTTAATATTAGAAAAGATACAAGCCAGCTTATCTTTGGACATGTGAACACATTGCATCACTTTGAATCTCAAGCAACTGGAAAATTCATTTATCTGGCATCTACCGATTCCCAGAGGTGCCAGATACCAGGCAGTGTTGAATAGTGTTGGGAAGATGCTGTCACTTGTGGAAATCCAAAATTAAATTAAAAATAAGAGAGTTGCCAATAAAAGGGCAGCAGGCGTAGAGGTTCGCGCAACAGTGTTACAGCACAAGCAATCGGGACCAGGGTTCGAATCCCGCGCTGTCTGTAAGGAGTTTGTACATTCTCCCCGTGTCTGCATGGGTTTTACCCGGGGGCTCCGGTTTCCTCCCACTGTTCAGAACGTACCAGGGATTGCGTTAATTTAAATAATAAATTAATTAAAAACCAATAGCTCCTATGTAATTGTCCACCCACTAAATACTTGATGTAAATCACATCAACATATTTAAGGGAATATTAGGGAGACTTCATGGAAGGAGTTGAAAGCTACATTGATAGGGTTAGGTGGGAAGGGATGGAAGGAAGTTTTGCAGAACATAAATGCTAGCAGAGGTCATCTGGGACCTATATTTCTGCATTTGGCTTGTCAATGAGCACAGGCTGGGGATGTACAAGGAACTGAATGTTTATTGTGATATCAGGAGTACATTTGGCCCAGTTTTTATTCTCCAGAATGCCAGAAAGGGTGACTGAGATAAATGATATTTCATTGTCTTATTTCCCACTGTTAATTAAAAACACCCGAGTGACATTCAGCCGACAGTGGCTTGTATCAGCCATTCTCAATGGGGAGGCTCTACGCCCCTGTCCTCTTACTCGGGAACCACAGCACATTTAAGTAAAGCCTTATTTTCTTTTCACCTCACGTAACATTAATATTTTAAAAAAAAATTATGCAGTTGGTAGGAGACAAGAACGAAGCAATCAAAACATGACTGTTTCACAGGGAAGGGAGCTTGTAAACTTTGAGCAGAATCCTGGGAGGGATAGGGGAGGGGGGGGCAGAGCCAAAAAAAATGTGTAAGATGGCTGGCTTGCACAATGCTCCAACAAATTCAAATAAAAACAGAAAATTGTGGGAGTGCTCATCCAGTCATGAGCAGAAAAACGGTCAGCTTTTTTTTGGACCTCACCTTGAACTGACCTGCTGAGTATTTCTAGCAATTGTTGTTTTCATTTCAGATTCCAACATCTGCTGGGTTTTTTTCTGATTTACAGAGAAAGATCAGTTGGAACAGAGCAAATGCAACATTACAAGTGTGAGGTTCCTTGAGGAGTTTGATAACAGCAGGAAAGAAACTGTCCTTGAATCTGGGGGCTCATGATGTTACTTATAAGTGATCATGGGATGATGGAAGGGGGGAGAAGTGAGTGTGACCAGGGTGGATTGAGTCCTTTTGTATGTTAGAGCACCAGCAATTGGGACCAGGGTTCAAATCCCGCACTGTCTGTAAGGAGTTTGTACGTTGTCTCAGTGTCTGTATGGGTTTTCCCTAGGGGATCTGGTTTCCTCCCACCCTTCAAAATACAGGGGGGGGGGGGGGTGTTGCATGTCCACATTTCTTAAAAATATTAAAATGTTGGCTGCTTTTCCAAAGCTGCGACAAATGTAGATGGGGTCAAGGGAGGGAAGGTGGGGTTTGTGTGAAGGTTGAAGAGATGTCCTTGCTCTGTAACGCTGCACTCAGTCCTGTGTTTCTATTGCTATACTATGTGTGGGTCAACTAGCTGGATTGCACCCAAAAACACATTTTCTCGGTGCAAGTGACTATAAACCTGGAAGTTAAAATGGATTTTCACTGCAAAGTCAATGTAACTTTTATGGGGTATGAAAGCAAAGACCATTGTTTCAAGGGTGACAAGATTCTGAAGTTAATTTGTATCCTCCTGTCAGATTTCTTTTGAGCATTACTGACCTTGATTTAATGTTTTATCACGTTATGTCATTATGCATCTCACATGCAATGAATATATGATATTGAGGCATCATTATTCATTTTAATAACTTCATAAACGAGAAAGGGAAAATCTTTTATTGGCATACTAAAATTTAGCTTCTACAATCATTCTATCATTTTCAGCCACCTTGTACATTGTCTGAGGACTCCATTCTCAGGTAACAATGAGGGTAGGCCTTCAACTTGTATCTTAGACCTTCCTTGAATGCATCTCTAATCTTGTTACTTTACAGAGCGGACAATACTGTCCACTTAATGGTGTAAGTCAGTTACATCACCTTGCTCTAATGCAGGACAAGGGTTTTGGGGAGAGTGGTAAATCTCCTCTGCAAAGCTGACCCATCCTGAGTTGTTTGAGAACATCAACAACAGGAGCCACGTGATATCCAAAATGCTTCAGTGTTCAAAAGGCTGTTAATCTCCTCCTCCCAGCCTGATCCCAGTCATCCAGGACTCCCCTGCAATCCAAAATCTATCTCAGCCTTTGAGTTCAACCACCACTCCCTGGGTGGGATCAATCCAAAGACCCCTAACTGGTGGAGAGCAAAAGTTCTTCCTCAGAACATGTATGCAAGAAAATTCTTAGCCCCCTGCTCTACTCACTTTACACCTACATCTGTGTGGCTCGGTACAACAATAACACCATCTACAAATTTGCTGACGATACCACGGTAGTGGGTGTATAAAGGAAGGGATTGAGTCAGCATACAGAATGGAGATAGAAAACTTGGCTGAACGGACCACCAACAACAACCTTGCCCTCAGTGTCACCAAAACTAAGGAGCTGATTGTTGACTTCAGGGAAGGAAATCCAGCAGTATGCAATCCAGTGATCATCGGGGATCAGAGGTGGAGAGGGTGAGAAATTTTATATACTTGGGAGTCACTATCTCGAAGGATCTTTCCTGGACCCAACACACTAATGGCATCGTGAAGAAAGCACATCAGTGTCTCTACTTCCTCAGGAGTTTGCGGAGGTTCGGTATGACACCAGAAACCCTGCCAAATTTCTACAGAGGTGTGGTGGAAAGTGTGCTGACCGGCTGCATCACGGTCTGGAATGGGGACACCAATGGCATGAAGCCCTCCAAAAGGTAGTGGACAGCCTAGGGCATCGCAGGCAAAACTCTCCCTACTATTGAGCACATCTACAGGGAACGCAGCAGCAATCATCAAAGACCCACACCACCCAGCACACGCTCTGCCATCAGGAAAGAGGTGTAGGTGCACAAGACTCGCACCACCAGGTTCAGGAACAGCTGCTCTCCCTCCACCACTGGACTCCTCAATAACAAACTCAATCAGAGATTCATTTCAGGACTCTTGCTTGTGCACTTTGTTTTTCTTTATTCTCTCTGTATTGCACAGCCAGTTTATTTACATTTGTTATGTTCATAGTTCTTTATTTTAATGTATACGCTGAGTACAGTTTTTTTTTGCACTACCTGCTGCGCCTGAAGTAAAAAGGACTCTACAAATTTGCTGACGATACCACGGTAGTGGGTGTATAAAGGAAGGGATTGAGTCAGCATACAGAATTGAGATAGAAAACTTGGCTGAACGGACCACCAACAACAACCTTGCCCTCAGTGTCACCAAAACTAAGGAGCTGATTGTTGACTTCAGGGAAGGAAACTTCATGCCATTGTATGTATTCTGAAATCTGACTCATATTAGAGGGAATGGATAGGTAGGTGAGAGGGGAAAGATTTAAAAGGGCCACATGGGGCAACTTTGCCACCCAGCAGATGGTGCATATGTGCAAGGAGCTGCCAGAAGAGTGGCAGATCCATAGATAGTTACAATGTCTAAAGAACATTTGGACAGGAACGTGGATGGGAATGATTGAGATGGATATGAGCTAAATGAAGACAAGTGAAACCAGCTGAGACAGGACCCTTGAGTTGGGTTAAGGGCGTTTCCCTGCTGTATAACTCTACACAATGCTGGAGAAACTCAACAGTGCCCTTTAGGTGCCTAAATCTAAGACTTATCCTACATTTATGCTGCACACTGTGTGACAGACAGCTAATTAAGGATTTGCATTTGTGTTTAAGTGACAGGCAGGATGGCTTGCAGCTAGGGAGAGATGTCTTAGTAACATATGTCATTATGACTAATATCGAGTGTCGTGCAGAATTTAATGCAGGTCTATTCCATTGTAACACCTGCAGGAATGTCATGGAAGAAAAGCATTGGGAACAATTAGTGATTCAATGCACTTGGGCATCAAGTAACTGGGTCAATCTGGCAATGCAGAGCATGGATAGGAAACAGGCCTCTTTACTCCTGAAATACAGCCCAGCATTTCTGTTCCACTCCCCAATCTTTTATTTTTAATTGTTAAATTTTTAATTAAAAAAAATAATTTAGACATACAGTACGGTAACAGGACATTTCAACCCATGAGTCCATGCCACCCAATTAACCTACACCCCAGTATGTTTTGAAAGGTAGGGGAAACTGGAGCCCCCAGAGAAAACCCACTCAGACACAGGGGGCACATACAAACTCCTTACAGACAGCATGGAATTCGAATCCCGGTCCCGATCGCTCTGTACTGTAACAGCGCTGTGCTAACTGCTACACTAACAGTACAGTGTTTTCAGATCCTATGGCCAGCGGAATCAGTGGTCATCCCTTGTTTAATCACTGTAGGACATGGCCAGACATTTCTCAAGGATGCTGACTGGGTCACTTTAGATTGGGGCACCTGAAGCTGAGATGATGGTATTGACGTAAATGGTAAAATACTGAATACCAAATGGCAATGCAGACACACTGGGAGTAGTTTGAACCCAGCCTGCCTGACAGAAACTGGGTGGGCATGCAGAGAAAATTGCCCAAGCAGTATGTTCTTCCCATGACTGTGTGGGTTTCCTCCAGTGCTCTGGTTTCCTCCCACCCTTCAAAATGCACTGCAGTTGTTGGTTAATTGGGGTATTTGGCCAGCAGGGGTTTGTGGGCTGGCAGGGTCTTTACTGTTGCTTGGGGCTGTGTTTGCGAGATTGGCAAACTGACTGCTAGGGTGAACCAATTTTAAACTTTTATATTTTTTTACCTATTTATTTTCTGCAATTTTTTTCCAGTTGCTTGAGATTGCCGATTGCTTGAATTCTGGTTTACGCGGATTTTACTGTAAGGACGAGGGAAGTAACTGTAGTGATAGAGTGCTACCACCAGAAAGGGTCAGAGATGGAGTGTGCAGCATCTGCATGGATTCAAGATGGATGCCTTTCCATGAGGACTGCATGTGTGTGTTCTGTTTTTAGTGCTGGTTGCTTAGTTAATATATCTATTGTTTTCAAAGGAACCCGTTTCTTTATTGCAATAAAAGAAACATCACAGTTATGGTTTTTAGACTGCATCGTCGGGAAAATTACGGAAAAAATTAACATAATTACTGCCCATCTGGTCGTTCACACTGGGCGCCTTTGTAGACTGCAAGTACCTGAGTGTAATAGTCCCGGGGGTTAAACGTGCAGTCGAGTGGATGACTGTCAGCGAATTTTTCCAGTACATTTTACACTGCAGGCTTCCTCCAAAAAGTTGTAGGGGTCCTGCAGGATAAATTGCGGGACAGGAATTGCCATATAATTCCTGCATATTCCTTTTTAGACAGCCCGTGTAGCGGCAACATTCCCTGATTGTGCCGTTACATGCCTACAGTCTAAAAACCATGAGTAGCCAGTCAGAGGATCTCACCTTGGAAGAGATTCTGGGTTTAGCTGAAGTGACTGTTTGCTGGCTGGTCCAGAATGCAAGGCCGTCAGGATCATTCATCTTGACCTGCTGAATTCCCCTCCATGGTCACCTCTGGCAAAGGGAGAATGACTGATCGGCACCAGAGATTCTTAATGCAAATGTGGGGTGAATTGATGGGAAACCTTTGTTCATTTACAATGCAGTGGGGTGGGGGAGGCCTTGCCTGAAAGGATCAGGAGGAGAAATAGGTGACCAGTAGGATAATGACAGCAAATTATTATCTGCAGTCAATGCTGAAGTATCTTCAGTTAAAGACAAATTACGTGTCGATAATTAAGCTCTATGTGAAACCTTTAAAAAGGCTAATTAACAGGGGCTATATATTTTTTTGAGGGATGGTGCTGTTTTGAACTGAACTTTGGTTAGCCCATGTGATGGACTGTGAACAATTTGATTATATATTTTTTTTAATATAAAGGGATCATTAGGCACTGGAGATGGTGCCAAAAAATTCATGTGATAACTGAAGTATGAAATTACAGTTAAAGTCCAAAAATACGGATGACAGAATTCTGAATAAACCTGAGAATCTGGACTTCTCGAAAACTCCAACTTTTAAAATTTAGCGGTCTTTTATGTGTGTGCGTGCATGCATAAGCGCCACAGATACACAGTGGTCACAAATACATTTTTTTTGTACCTCGTATTTTATATGTTTTTTTTTTGTTAATAAACTATCAAAGTTTACCTGTTGATCCCTTCTTTATTTTCCTGAAATTTGAATTTTAAAAGAATCCTGAAAATCCAAGCCGTTTGCCAGGGGTGGTGATGGAGGCTGGAACATTATGGGCATTGAGACAGGCACATGGATGAAAGATAAAAAGAGAGTGATGAGGTAGGGAGGGTTTAGTTTTTTTTAAGGTATATGTAGGTCAACAATCTAAAACTAGAGATCACAGGCTTAAGGTGAAGGGGGGGGGGGTGTGGGAGGGGGGAGGGAGATTTAAAAAGGACCCGAGGGGCATTTTCTTCACATAATGGCGCCAGAGGGTTGATGCAGGGACAATTGTAACATTTAAAAGACATTTATACAGGTAGCCTTATATGTCTCTTCCCGGGTGAGGACCTCATCCAGCTCTAGCCTTAGGGGCTGTTGAGGGAGCTGGAGCAGGGCGGAATCTTGGACTGAGCGGTTGGCACTGAAAAGAGATTGGAAGTGTTCTGACCATCGGTTGAGGATGGAGATCTTGTCGCTGAAGAGAACTTTGCCGTCTGAGCTGCGCAGCGGGCTTTGGACGGGGTGTGGCGCCGTACACAGCCTTTAGAGCCTCGTAAAAACCCCTGAAGTCGCCAATGTCCGCGCTGAGCTGGGTTCGTTTGGCGAGGCTAGTCCACCACTCATTTTGGATCTCCCGGACTTTGCGCTGAAGATGGCTGCATGCGTGATGGAAGGCTTGTTTCTTCTCTGGCCAGGACAGCTTTGTAAGGTGAGCCTGGTGGGCAGCTCGCTTCTTTGCTAGCAGCTCCTGGATTTCCTGGCTGTTTTCGTCGAACCTGTCCCGGCTGCACCATTTCATCGGATGCAAGGATCGACAATGAGATAGACAACAGACTCGCCAAGGCAAATAGCACCTTTGGAAGGCTACACAAAAGAGTCTGGAAAAACAACCAACTGAAAAACCTCACAAAGATTAGCGTATACAGAGCCGTTGTCATACCCACACTCCTGTTCGGCTCCGAATCATGGGTCCTCTACCGGCATCACCTACAGCTCCTAGAACGCTTCCACCAGCGTTGTCTCCGCTCCATCCTCAACATTCATTGGAGCGACTTCATCCCTAACATCGAAGTACTCGAGATGGCAGAGGCCGACAGCATCAAATCCACGCTGCTGAAGATCCAACTGTGCTGGGTAGGTCACATCTCCAGAATGGAGGACCATCGCCTTCCTAAGATCGTGTTATATGGCGAGCTCTCCACTGGCCACCGTGACAGAGGTGCACCAAAGAAGAGGTACAAGGACTGCCTAAAGAAATCTCTTAGTGCCTGCCCCATTGACCACCGCAAGTGGGCTGATCTCGCCTCAAACCGTGCATCTTGGCGCCTCACAGTTCGGCGGGCAGCATCCTCCTTTGAATAAGACCGCAGAGCTCACCTCACTGACAAAAGACAAAGGAGGAAAATCCCAACACCCAACCCCAACCAACCAATTTTCCCCTGCAACCGTTGCAACCGTGTCTGCCTGTCCCACATCGAACTTGTCAGCCACAAACGAGCCTGCAGCTGACGTGGACATTTACCCCTCCATAAATCTTCATTCGCGAAGCCAAGCCAAAGAAAGAAAGAAGAAAGAATATAGGTAGATGAATAGAAAAAAATATTTAGAGGGAAATGGGCTGAATGTAGGCAAATTGGATTAGCATGGCTAGCATGGACTAGTTGGGCTGTTGGGTCTGTTTCCCTGCTGTTGACTCTGTGATAGAGAATCCTTGCTGTCAAGCAGTTGGAGGCCTTTGAGAATTTGTGCTCAAAGATGAGATGTGCAACGAGAGTGGAACTGCTTGGATCAGTTAGAGGGCATCATTCAAGAAGTGGAATTCTCCAGATCCCTGAGATCATCAATCAAAGTGGGCTGGATAAATTACCAGCCGACACCAGGGCCGCAGCTGCAAAAATAGGAAAACCTCAGGGTTAAGGGATAAGGACAAATCAGCATTTGTACTTTGGGAGAACTGCCAAAGGTTGTGAGAGGGAATATGCATGCTCTGTGACAGGGAGAGAAAGCATGAGTGATTATATTCAGAGCTTTGGATTGATTTAGACAAGGCTGGGCACAGAAGGCCAGCCTCCCCACCCCCCACCCCCACCCCGAGCTCCCCACCAGCACGCCCTATTTGATTCACTCTTTCTGATGTAAAAACAGCGGCCATGAATAAGTGGTGTAGCAAAAGCTGTTGGAGCAGACAGGATCGCAGCTGTGTTAAGCTAAGGACCCAGGACTCACCGCAACCCCAGCCCAACTCTTCCGCTGCGCTAGCATCTCTCCAAGAATGTTGATACCTGCCCAGGTGGGTTCTGGGCACAAAAAAGCGAGACAGATTGAATCTAATTCCTGCTCAGTCAGCTTACTCTCAATCACCAAAATCTCTGAGGATCTCTCCTGAAGCCTCCACGTCGATACAATCATGACTTTGTGAGGAGTTTGAGGAGATTCAGTACTTCACCAAAGACTTTCAAAAACTTCTACAGGTGTACCGCGGAGAGGTTGCATCAGTGTCTGGTATGGAGGCACCAACTCTCAGGTTAGGAAAAACTCTGGAAGGTTGTTAACTCTACCTGTGGCATCACGGGCATCAGTCTTCACTTCATTGAGGACATCTACATGTCTTAAGAAAGCATAGGGCAATGGGGAGGGGGCTGGCACAGTCTAACACTCAAAAACTCGCTTAGCGGGGAAGGGGGAAGGGGGATGGTGGTGCCTACCTGCCAACCATGGCATCCTCCATCCCTCCGACAAAGCAGGCGAACATCCCATTTATATTACGTGCAGAGTCTCTAGTGTCATTAGTGTGCATCAAGCTAGACGTTAGAGATCTGGGGTCAATATGGCTGTGAGCGAGTGGGGGGTGTCACAATAGCTCATTTTGTGGGGGGGGAGCAATGCCTGTGAATGCCCCCCCCCCTTGGTGCTGACCCTGCCGGTGTGCATCAAGACCTGAACAAGGGAGATCTGAGAAGGCAAGTAATAATCAGCCCACAAGGTTCCAGACAATGACCATCTCCAATTTGTCTCACTATTCTCAACCTTGTCTCAGCTAGGACTCTGCTCAAAGTTTATGGGCCCCCTTCCCTGTGAAGCAGTCAAGTTTTGGTTTCTTCTGTACTTCTCTCCTATTGACTACATAAAAAGATATTTATGTTTCTTGAGGTGAAAAGAAAAAAACAAGGCTTTTACTTAAATGTGCTGTGGTCCCCAGGATGTGGGGGTGGCATCAGGCCCCCGTTGAGAATGGCTGCATCGACTGCTGATGGTCAATGGCATTGTCATGTTTTTAATTTAGAGACACAGCACGGTTGCAGGCACTTCCCAAATACACCCACGTGACCAATCAACCTTCTAACCCCGTGTGTTTGGAACGTGGGACAAAACCAAAGCACCCAGAGGAAACATATCTGAGACCATGTTAAGATCAGAAAAGAGGAAATGCTGGATCTTCTTAAAAACATTAAGATAGAAAGGTTCTCGGCCTGGACAAGATATACCCCAGGTTGCTTTGGGAAAGGAGGGAAGAGATAGCTGGGGTGTTGGAGCTGATCTTTGCATCATCCTTTACCGCAGAGAGGTGCTGGAGGATTTGAATATGGTTTTCTTGTTTAAAAAGGTTAATAGGGAAAATCTTGGGAACCATAGACTGGTGGTTCTTACATCATAGATCATTCTTAAGGTGAAAGATTTCTGAGCATTTGGAAAAGTACAGTCTTCTCAGGGATAGTCAGCATGGCTTTGTGAGGGGAAGGTGATGCTTCCTGAGCCTAATGAGTTTTTTGAGGTGACAACAAATTGATGAATGTAGGGTGGTAGATGTGGTGTATGTGGGTTACAAGGTTCCGCATGAGAGACTCGATCAGATAGTCATGAGGCATGGGATCCTGTGTGGATTCAGAATTGACTTGCTGGTAGAAAGCAGAGAGTAGTGGTGGACAGAAGGTATTCTGCATAGAGGTCAGTAACTAGTGGAGTTCCACAGGGATCTGTTTTGGGACCCCTACTGTTTATGATTTTTATAAATTATCTAGATGAAGAAGTGGAAGGGTGAGTCAACATGTTTGTGAAAGATACAAAGGTTAGAGGAGTTGTGAACAGTGCTGAAAGTTGTGTAGGTTACAGAAGGACATCGACGGGATGCAGTCAGGTGGAGAAGTAGCAGATGGAGTTCAATCCAGAAAAATGTGAGGTGATACATTTTGGAAGGTCAAACCTGAAGGCTGAGTATTGAGTCAATGGATGAATACCTAACTGTGCTTGGGGTCCAAATCCATACATCTCTCAAGGTTGCCAACCACATTGATAGGATAGTTAAGAAGGCCTATGGGATGCTGGGTTTCATTAGATGGAGGGATTGAGTTCAAGAATAGAGAGAGGTCATGTTGCATCTCTACAAATCTCTGGTGAGACCAGACTTGGAGTATTGTGTCCTGTCCTGGTCACCTCATTACAGGAAGGATGAGGAAGCTTTGGAGAGAGTGCAGAAGATGATGCCTGGATTGATTGGAAAATATACCTTATAAGACAAGGTCAGCAGAGCTATGGTTTTTCTTCTTGGAGTGCAGAAGGATGAGAAATGTCTTAATAGAGGTCTAAAAGATTCTGAGAGGCACAGATATTTTAAATCAGTCTTTACTGACGAAGACACCAATAATGTGCTAGAAATTTGGGGGGAGAGTCAGGAGGCGGAAGTGAGTGTCAGCACTATTACTGAGGAGAAGGTGTTGTGGAAGTTGAGGGGGCTGAAGATGGAGGTGGTATACACGCCATGGTTCTGAAAGAGGTCACTGAAGAGATTGTGATTGCATCAGGAGTGATATTTCAGGAATTCCTAAAGAATGGAGAATTTTTCCATAGGACTAGAAAATTGCAAATTTAACTTTCACTCTTTAAGAAGGGAGAGAGGCAAAAGACAGGAGATTATGGGCTGGTTAACATGACGTCAGTGGTTGACAGGATTCTAGAGTCCATTACTAAAGATGAAGTTCAGGGTATTTGAAAGCACAAAATAGGCCAAGGTCAGGGTGGTTGGGGAGATCTCGCCTGAAAAATCTGTTGAGAGTTCTTTGAGGAAGTAATGAGCAGGACAGAAAAAGAAAAGATGGGTGTTGTTCACTTGGATATTCAGAAAGCCTTTGACAAGGTGCTCCATGTGAGGATGAAAACACAATAGGAGCCCATGGATTTACAGGAAAAGTACCAGCATGGATAGAAAATTAGCTGCAGAAGGCAAAGAACGGAAATAAAGGGAGCCTTTTCTGTCTGGCTGCCGGAACTACTGATGTTCTGTAGGCGTCGGTGTTGGGCCCTCTACTTTTCACACTGTATGCAAATACAGTAAAATCCCAGTTATTCGCAATTCAAGCAACTTGCAACCTCAAGCAACTGGCAAAAAAAATAAAAATTAGAATAATAGTTTAAAATTGCAAAAGTAAATGTTCTCTGAGTAACACATAAACCTTTGATGAAGATGGGAGCAAATATTCAATCAGCGGAACGTCTTGGTCGTGCTTTGCTCGTAACAATAAAATGGCATCGCCTAGGATGAAGAGCTGGTTAATGTCGCTCATTGTTGACTGCCTGCTTAGTAAATCTTTACCTTTATTAATATATTATTAACTATATTAGTAAACTTGATGGGGAGGGGTTCATTATCAATAATGTTATGGTTCACCTTTTGGTGTGGAGATGCAGCAATGGTTAAATGTTTTCAAGGAACGCAGGGGTGAGTGCTGTCGGAACTCACTGGGGCATACTCCGGCTCCTCTGTAAAATAGGCACAATAAACAAGGGAAATTTTAACTAGTGGGGAATTTAACAGTGGCCGCATAATAAATACAGGTAAGGTCGGTGTCATGGCTCCCCCACCCCGCATGCCCCCACCAACCAGCTGAGCGCTATTCTAGACATACAAGGAACCTGTTTCTTCCACAACTGGTACATTCACATCCTCCTTCCTCATCTTCCCATTTGCTCTCAAATATACAATGCCAAATACAACATGGCAGCCACCAAGGCCAGGTCTCGTGAGACCTCCTTGTTGCCGTTTATTTTGATGCAATGGCCACCCCTGCCATAGGCGCTAATTTGCATAGATATGCTGGTGCGCCCCGCCCCCCCCCCCCCACTGCGGTTACCCTAATGCCCCTTGATTAGATTTGTTGTGACACCGATTCTGATTACAGGGGATTTTACAAAAGTGAGTGTTGGGGTGGTGGCTGATGGGGGAAAAAAAATACCACTAATAACATTAGGATATTTGATTGTTTTTGGTGAGCTCTGGCACCTCCAAAATGAGCACTGCACCCCTGAAAGAATGTGACTGAAAATACAGTAAAATTCTTTGCCCGCCAAACCTGATTTGATCACACATATCAGGTGGGAACTTGAGGTCTCTGATGAGACTCTTGTTTGCTTCTCTTTCTTGACGATAGTGGCATTATTTTAATAGTGCCTTATTTGTGTGTCCTTACAAGCCAAAGGAAAGATTTCTGTGCATTTTGTGGACAAGACAATAAATGCCATCTTCAACCTTGTGGTGTTTTCAGGCTGGACTCACCCCCAACTGCCTTCAGGGTAGTGTCGTGCAGGACTTTCAGACGGCTGCTGTTTGGAAGGGCAGGCTTACCTTCATGACCTTGTGAAGGCTTTTTGATCATCTGTGGGAAATGACCAGTACCGTTTATTGAGATGCAGGCTACAAGTCCACCTGACGCTTAGGATAAATGAAGGACGTGGAAAGGAAGAATTCATAAAGATGACTGATAGTTTGTAAGGGCAGGAAATTCTTAATGAATCTCACCCTAAATGTCGGTAAGGACAGCTATCTCCACTCTCTCCTGCATTTGCTAGGGCAAATGCAATATATTCATCTCACATCATACTCTATCAGAAGTTGAGATAAGTATATAATAGAGATACCGACAGGGAACTCCCAGTGGCCAACCACTTCAATTCTGCTCCCCACTCCTGCACTGACATGTCTGTCCATTACATCATGTATTGTGAAACAAAAACCAACCGTAAATTGGAGGATCACACCTAAATTGCCGCCTGGACACTTTCCAATCTGATGACATTAACATCGACTTCTCCAGTTTCTGCCAGCCCACTCCCCGTTCTCCCTCTCTTCCTCATCCCTCTGTCTTCTTTCCTTTAGCTCTCCACCCCCTTCCCTTTCCATTCACAGAGCCATTCAAGATTCAATTTATTGTCACGTAATAAAAAGTGTCATATTACACAAAATTTCCTGTAAGGCAGACAGATTTGCCATCACAGAAATTGCCTGAAGTGCCACTTACTGTCAGAGAAAGAGAAGCAAAAGAGAGTCCCCCCCAGAGTCACCGAGTGTCCGTGGATTTGCCTCCAGTGCTCCCACAGCCACACAGAGTCCAGTTCAAACCATCGGCAGCCCGAGCTCCAGATCCGAGCCTCCAGCACAATTAGGAACCCTTCAGCGCCCTCGGCACCCATTCGCATCCCGGTTCCGATACCTGGTACCCCTTCAGCTAGTTTCAAGCCAGTCTCCAGCAGTCCACTGCCTGGTGTGAGTCACTTGACCAGAGCCTCCAGCTGCCCAAAGCCAGCATTGGGTTCCTCGCCTACCGCCTGTGTGATACTCAGCCTCAGAAACTCTCACTGGTCCACTTGCTCTCCACCTTGTAGGTCATCTCCTCAGACATTGGTGGTCTCCCCATTCTTCTGATGCCCTGCACCAGATCTCTGCTTCCCCAGAGTCTGTAACCCTTCCTGACTGCCGCTGAACACAGGTGCCACCATCTTGGGCATAGACCCAGCAGTTGTGGGATTTTAAATAAAACTGTCAGCTCCTTTAATTTGCTGTTTAAAGCCTGTACAGAGCTGACGACAATAGGGCTGGGCGGTTGGACTGTGTCACTGCTCCCTGCTCTCCACGGGTCTGTAGCAGCGGCGGTGCTCCCATTAAAGCAACTCTGGCAGTGCCGCCATTTTTCCGGACCCTTTTTTCCCCCTCCCCTTGTTTGCTGGTGTTCTCCCTCCCTCATCCACCTCCTGCCTGTGAGACTGCTCCTCCCCCTTCCCCTCCCCTCCACCATTTTGTTGGGCAACTGCCCACATTTTGCTCATACCTTGATGAAGAGCTCAAGCCCGAAACGGTTATGTATCTTTATCTTTGCTCTATAAAGGATGCTGTTTTCCCTGCTGAGTTTCTCCAGCATCGTGTTTTTACATCATTCTTATCTCCCCAGATCATTTTAGCTTTCTTTCTTCTGTTCTCTCCAGCTTTACACACACCCTGAGTCCGTGAGGAGAGACATTATCCCTGGCCTCTGTTCTAGGTATCGTGAGATCCGGGTTGAAGCTTCCTCAATGTGTTTGATAACTCCTTCCTTGCTCCATCTATCCCTCGCACTCTCACAGACCCATTCCCTTCTTTGCCATTCAGCTGAAGTGAGAGAATTGTTTGAAAGGAGGAGGTAGCTAAGCCTGTGATGTGGGGGGGGGGGAAAAAAACCTCACTGTGACAGGACGGTTGGTGGAAAATAATGCCCTTCTTTTGACCAACTGAATCGTCAGTTAAGTGGAATGGGGAACCATTTAGCGATTGTGTAAAATAAAAATTAAACCAGGAGCCAAGTTACTTTTGTCAAGTTGCCACAAAACTATGGCAATAATGAACAGATAACACAGGACAACGAAGATTTTGCTTCCTGAATACTTGGATGCATTTTGGGCTGCTGATCACAAAAATTGTCTTAAAATGTTCCTTTTTTTTAGATATAATCTATTTTTGTGATTTCCTGTACTATTTTAAGTCTACTTCAAGCATACAAAACCATGAAGTGCCACATGCGGATGAAAATGCATTTTGGACGTCTTCCCTGCTGATCTTGGTGCAGTCAGTGACGAACACGCTGAAAGGTTTCACCAGGACGTTGCGACCATGGAAAAGTGGTATAGGACAACTGGAACCCATCAATGTCGGCCATCATTGTTGGACACTGACATGAGAGGCATCAGATGCTGAGTACAAATGAAATTCAGCAGCAAAACATTTTTATGTTGGTTGAACTAGCGCAATGTGTCCGCGTCATTATGCGATTAAACATATTCAATTCAATTACAGTTAATTTAATATTTCTCCAGCTTCCTACATGATAAAGCAAATCTGAAATTATCTTTGTGTTCAGCTTGATGTTGTCTAGCATAATCCCCAATTTCTTTTCAGGAAGCAAACCTTTTGAAAAAAGTTGTCCAGTTTTATCTGAATGAAATGGGTTGAAGGTTAAGTAGCGTCCTCAGGCTCAGTAATATTGTGTGATGGCAGTCACAGCTTCAGATTGATGAATCGATCCTCTGCCATGGCACCTTTGCCTCAGAATTCCATCTGTGTGTCAGCTTGAGTATTGTGAATAAGTCTCTGGAGTGGATCTTAAACCCTTGTCTCCTCACAGGCAAGAGTTTCAACCAAGGGTAAATCAACAATCTTTCAGCATGGGCTAATGCCATTTCTCTGATCTACGATTCATTTAGCTAGACTCTTTTAAAGCAAATAACATGTTGGGATGGTTTCAGAAGAACTTTTTCTGAATGAAATGACACCCATGGATTCACACAGTTGCCATTTGGGCACTTCACTACACTTTAGTCAAGGGGTTGCTTATTGAAGGGTTAGCCCTCCGAAGATGTCTGAAAGCAATAGACTGCTTTCCTTGATCAAACTGTTATTCTCTATGAGCTGCCCCTTCAGATTTGCATCACAGAAATCACATTTACCATTAAAATGAGCACCTGGCAATTTTCTCCTCAATGCCTTGATGACTCCACTTGGGAATACTCCAACCAGCAAGTGGCTGAGTACGATCCCCATCAATGCTGAGCAAGTTGATAGCAACCAGGGAATTACTTGTTGAGTAATTCTGGGCTACGGTGGATTTGGGTTTCCAACACTGATCCATAACTCATTGTAGATAATAAGCATGTGTGTGATGCCAGGTTTTAGTTAAATTAGGAACAATTGTGATGCCCCAGTGTTGGAAAAGAGTAGCAAGCCAACACCTTCATGTCCTCTGATCCCAAACCTTGACTTTTGCTGAGTTACATTGCTTCCACAATGGATTGGGTATAAGAGTTGTGTTCTCACAGGGAGAAGAGTGGTCTCCACATTAGACAAACCAAATCTCTCCCTCTGCAGAGTTCTTGAAGATTAAATCGTCATGAAAAGAGATGAATAAAAATAGATTTTGATTCAAGACTTGGGAGAAACTCTTTGCATCAGCAGACAGGTCAATAACCAAATAATCTGATAATCGAAGGAAACAAATCAAAGTCAACTGGACAATACTTAGCAAGTTGTGATTTTAGAATATGGTGTCTGAAGGGTCAGCGGAAGCAGATTCACCGTATCTTTTAAAAGGGAATCAGAATATATCTAAAAAGTTACAAGAAAGATCAACAAATTGGAACTCTTTCACACACACACACACACACAGATGATTACAAAAACATAGCAAAGTACTGGAAATCCGCGGATCAGGCAGCACCCTGTGGATAGAGGAACAGTTAACATATCAGGCTGATGATCTTTCTCTTGAACATGAAAAGTCACTTTCCTGAAGTGTTAACCCCAATTGTTCTCAGCCCTTTCTGTTTGCAAAACCAATAATGATTTCTGAGTGGCATGACCCAAATAAAAGGGAACCGAATATTGTATAGGCTGTGAGCCGACGAGAGGCTCCACAATTTGCGACTTTTAAACTTAAAGACTGAAACATAACTTTTGGAGGATTAATTTGTTGTTGAGAAGGTAGAGTTGCAAAATGTGAGATACCAATTGCTTTAGAGCAGTGGTTCTCAACCTGTTTCTTTCTACTCATATCCCACCTTAAGTCATTCCTCTCCCATCGATGCTCTATGATTAGTAAGGTATTGCTTAAGGAGGGATGTGAGTGGGAAGGGAAGGTTGAGAATCACTGCTCTAGACCCAATTGTTAGTGAAATATTTTGCTTGAGAAAAATTGTCAGTGGCCTATTTCCTTTGGAGTTATGAAACCCTGCACATAACGAGTCAATTCGGTACATTTAAAACAGCAGATTTCAAACTGTTCTTTTCACCCACATACTACCTTAAGTAATCCCTTACTCATCACAGAGCACCTATGGCATAGGGATTACTTAAGGTAGTATGTGGGTGGAAAGAACAGGTTTGAAAACCACTGCTTTAGAGGGAACATGTAGTGTATCAAGGTGAAATTCTTTTATCGTCAAGGAATGAAATCAAATGTTTGTGATATCAAAGAGGCCAATTATTTCTCCTGTCTTCTGCCAAGTGCAGGGAGGTCCACAAATTTATTTACAAGAGGACAGAGAGTTCAAAGACTTTGTTAGAATCTCATTTCTTGGGTGCCCTATGTTCTTTATTCTGTAAAAGTTATTCCATTCAAATATACTACACGTGATGTCAGCCTTGGGCTGGGGATCTCCATCACTGGGGATGGAGATCTGGTGGTTCACCTTGGCTCCAATGGACTTCCACTTGCAGCCCGGCCATTCAACTGGGACTCTGTGCGCTGTCCCCATTCCTTTTCCTGGAGAGAAGACGCGCTGAGTTATCCCAGTCCGTAATTTGAAGGATCTCCATTAAGGTTGAACCATGGGTTCTACAGACTGACAGAAGGGCAACTGCCTGACCTCTGTTTGGCAAGGGCCCCAGAAGCATGATTGAAATGAAGTCTCGGTACAGTGTGGCCTCAGGACCAGACTCACACCTCATCACTCCATGGTACAGACAATCCCACCTCTCAAAGCAAAGGCATCTGAGCAAGACATTGGTTGTAATTGTGACCCCTGTCAAAAGATCACTGGGTAATACTGATTCCCTCACATTACAATGTTTTTCATAGTTAGTTCACAATCTTTTTTACGCCCTGCTCTTTGCTTGAAGTCAAAAACTGAAGAGTATCACATTTTTGTTGAAAAGTCTGGGCACCATTACATCTTGTTTTCTCCCTTCAAAAAAAATTGTACAAAATGAACCATCCTTTTATAGGACAGATTCCATATTTTCGCACCACTCGTGGTCCTCAAGATTGTAGATAAATTTGGCCTTTTGTGGCTGATGATGGCTGGAGTCCCTTCCCATAGTGTCCAGCGTTAGGGTCGATGCAAAGAGATCGCTGGCTGTCAGTGGTTGAAGGTTCCCTTCGTCATCTCTGATATACTTGCTGGCGTTCCTCCTCAAACAGTGCCAGGTCGTTGTGTACAGGATGAAGGCAAGGGTCTTCAGGGTGATGGCAATGCTGATGTAGAGGTAGCGATAAACCACGTTATCATACAGCATACACGCCCCCAGCTCCCCGCAGATTGTGGTCCAGAATAAGCATGTGGAGTCGATCCCAGCACCAAAGATGAGAGGGGGAGGAATGAAACCTGTCGAGAGGAAGCAAGGTGTCACATGAGAACAGGAAAAAACTGGTCTTGCATATAAATGGTTTGACACTCCACTGTAGCTAGACTTAGGCAGAGCTTCTACTCCGATCTTTCTGTCCAGAGTTTCCTCCACTATTTCTACAAGACCCAAGATTAACTGAGGAACAGCATCTTCTGATTAGGCAAGTTGATGCCCTATGGACTCATGTAGAATCCACCACAGTCAGGCTATCTGTTTGTGTCAGAACCAGATT
Source organism: Narcine bancroftii (assembly GCF_036971445.1). Classification (NCBI taxonomy): domain Eukaryota; kingdom Metazoa; phylum Chordata; class Chondrichthyes; order Torpediniformes; family Narcinidae; genus Narcine; species Narcine bancroftii. Next base: position 66,919,328 of record NC_091482.1, on the reverse strand, counting down.
AGTTGTAATTGTGACCCCTGTCAAAAGATCACTGGGTAATACTGAGTAACCCATTCCCTCACATTACAATGTTTTTCATAGTTAGTTCACAATCTTTTTTTACGCCCTGCTCTTTGCTTGCAGTCAAAAACTGAAGAGAATCACATTTTTGTTGAAAAGTCTGGGCACCATTACATCTTGTTTTCTCCCTTCAAAAAAAATTGTACAAAATGAACCATCCTTTTATAGGACAGATTCCATATTTTCACACCACTCGTGTTCTACTGTCCACCTGTATTACCTCCTCTGTTTTTTCCATCCTGTTCATTATTCTGATTGGCTGGGCATTTCCCATCTGTCTTTGTTTCCGCTCTTTCCAATTTCCTTCATTAATCTACCAATCAAATGGCTTTATCGACAGTTTATCACCATGGGTGGCAAGATTAAGAGAGGCAAAGATGGGATGGTCAGATTTTTTTTTCAGGGCAAGGGTATCTAGATCTAGAGAGCACAGGATTAAGATGAGGGGGTGAGGAATTTAAAGGCGATCTGATGGTTTGATTTTTCCACACAGTGTGTGGTGAATATTTGGAACAAACGGCCAGAGGAGGTTGTGGAGTCAGATACAACTGCAATGCTGAAAAAGGAATTTGGATAGATACATGGATACAGAAGGAACAGACAGACGTGAGCTTAATTTAGGCAAGTCGGTTGAGTGTAGGTAGGCAGCACATTTGGCACAATGGGGCTGTGTGGAGGAAAATCTGAACACAAAGGGTTAAGGGTTCACCCATAAGTTGCTTACAAGAACATACAAGAGTCAGTTGCATATTGCTTAAGTGGAGGCAGGGAACCTCAAGGTTGTGATTTATCTGCTTATCTGCAGACATGATAAGCTTTGGAATTCTATGAAACAATGTTGACCATGATAAACTATTGTCAGGTTGACCGCAACTGGAAGTCCACATCCAGGAATGCACTGCCATTTATTGTATATAAACAGTGTTAAAACTGGCTGTGAGCAGAGCAAGCTCAGGCTGGGTGCTGGGCATGCTCTCCAAGATATCTTGTTAATAAAACTCTTCCGAAGCAACCCCCTGGTGTCGGTAGTTGATTCTTTCTCCGCAACAGGCTGTAACACGCCAGTTCTGTGCTGTTGGATTTTATGACTCTACAATCTCTTTCCCACTCTTTCTGCAACGTAAAACTAGTTTGTATTCTATCTTTCCCAGTGGTGACAAAGTGTCTTTGACCTCTTTTCAGAAATGTTGGATGACTACCCAGAGTGTTTCAAGTATTTTCTGTTTTTATTTCTGAGGTTAGTCTCTGGGGATGAAAGTAGGGGGTGAATTTCTGGGTGATTTAAAAAAAAAATTTGCCAAGAGGCATTGATGTGATTTAAGGCACCGAGTACCCCACCTTATCTCTTTCTCAATTCTACCTGTTGTCGAGTTTTTACCAGTTGAACCATGAGGAGGCTGTTGAAGGATAGAAATGGAGTTGGTCTCTTGCAGACAACCCAACCCCCATCATTCCACTGTGTGGGGTGCTGTGGCACTTCAACGAAGCATTGGATTCTAGGGAATTTGTCCAAACATATTTAAGAATGCAACTAGATGGAATCTTCAATGAGGTCGAGCTAAGAGGTGTGAGATTGGTGACTGAATGCTGATAAAAGGGGAAGGCACTTCCAATTGATGAAAATAAAGCAACTGACGTCGAAGAGTTTAAGAGAGAAAAAATGACGCAGCTCGCGGAGTTGCTGCCACAGTTCCAGTGACTCAGTTTCGATCCCGAACTCTGGTGATATATGGTGATATGTGATCTCTCTGTGAGTGCTTCACTTTTCTCCCACACCCCCACTACTCTCATATATATTTTTAAACTTTAGGTTAACTTCAAAAATCTTTCTCCCAATTTGACCAAGGGATTTTTTTTTGCCCCTTGGCAATTCTATGCTGTAAAAACCAATTCTATTTCACGTTAACTACTATGCAATTTCCAGCCAAGATGCACGAAAAGCTAAAAACACAATGCTGGAGAAACTCAGCAGGTCGAGCAGTGTACTGCAAAGAACCAATGTTTCAGGCTTGAGCCCTTCATCAAGGTAGGCAGGCACCTGAACAAAATGTGGGAGGAGAGAGGCAGGGGGAGCAGCAGTTCCACAGGCAGGAGGTAATAAGGGAGGGAGGGGACAAGAGCAAACAGGGGGAGAAGGGATTGCTCTGTGAATGGAGAGGAAAGGGGTGGGGAGCTGGAGGAGAGAAGTCAGAGAGAAAGGGACAGGAGGGAGAACAGGGAGTGGGCTAGCAGAAACTGGAGAAGTCTAGGATAGTGCCATCTGGTTGGAGAGTGCCCAAACGGAATATTAAATGTTGCACTTCCAATTTACAGGTGGTCTTGGTTTGGCAGTGCATGAGACCAATTACAGACATGTCAGAGCAGAAGTGGGGCGCAATGGGAGATCCCTATCATTGATACAGACAAAGCGAAGCGATCTCCCAGACTGTGTCCAGTCTCTCTGATGAAGAGAAGGCCACAATGGGAGCACCAAATGACTCCTGCAGATTCACAAGTGAAGTATCGCTTCACTTAGAAGGGCTGTTTAGGGCCCCTGAATGGTGATGAGGGAGGAGATATGAGATGCAAGTTGTCACTCCCTGCGGTCATAGGGGAAGATGCCAAGGGAGGCAACTGGTGGGAAGGGATGAGTGGGTGAGGGAGTCATGGAGGGAGCGGTCGCTACAGAATGCGGGAAGGGGAGGATGTAGAAAATTGTGCGTGAAAAGCTTCTTGCACAATATCCTGTTCTTCACTGAGGTGAAGTCTCATCAACCTCCTCCCGTCAGGGAAGAGATACAGGAATATCGGAGCCAGCAACACCAGGCTGAGGAACAGCTTCTTCCCATGAGTAGAGAGAATACTGAACAACCAAAGGAACAGCTCACACTAACCATCCAAAACTCTCATATGCACAAAACAATATTTATTTATTTATGTTTAAAGATAAAATACTTGTGCTGCATATGTATTGTTTGTCTGAATGTGTGTTACATCTGATTGTGTGTCTGCATGTTTTGCAACGAGGACCGGTGCTCTCTGAATTATTTCAACTATTCTTAAAGTTTCTGAAGAATATCTTTTACAGCCTTGGTTCAACACTAGCTTTTGGGTTTTTTTTTCCTGATACAGTAGTGCAGAAATGCAGGGAATTTACCGAGTAACCGCAGGAGCAGGAACAGGACTCCCAGTGCATACGACTTGAGCTCTGGATTAACGGCCCTGAAAGGAAACAGGAAATACTGTGACTGACAGAATGGAAGTTAATTAACGTGCACCATCAACTTACCCTGCAATTGCAGAGAAACTGGTTATATCCATTCTGCCAATTGCAAACCACTTCATCGTAATGACTCAAAGCCAAAGGGAATAAAAATATTTTGAATGAATGTTTGTTGATTTCTAAATTGTTAATTTCCACCGATGATACTTTTTTTGTCACTGATTTTGTTTTACAAAATGGAAGATTTTGACATGAGCACGTGGGTTTTGTGTGTGCGTGTGCGTGTGTGTGAAGGAATCAGTGGGCCCTTTCAATCTGCCATGTAAAATAGGATTAACCAGACAATTTGCCTGGTTAGCGCCCCAGACACGCAGCAGTTAGAAAGGGTCTGAACTGGTCAACCCCATCGGAATCCAACCAGGTCCTTGACCTACCTCAGAGGTAGTCAGGGAACCCATTTAAACTTACCCAGGTCACTCCCACAGGGGATTTGAAAACAAAAATGGCCGATCCGCTTACTCCGGTGGCGTCAGCACTTGTGCGTGTGCGTCACCGGGCAGCCAGAATCCGAACATCCAGCGGCACTTCAGGTGAGTACGTGACGCGTCATTGCGGGGGTGGGATCCCCCTTAAATCGCCAGGTTGTCGATTTAATGGGTCGATCCTCCTGCAATTTAAAAGGTGCTTCCAGGACCTTTGCTCCAGTAATTGCACCTGTATCCCAGAAGGGTTACCCAGGTACTGCTGTTTAAAAGAGGCTACAGTGTGCATCTCTGTTTAAAGGAGCGTGTGCGTGGGTGTGTTAAAAGGAAGGACCAATAATAAATTCAAACTAAGAAAGCAATGACATGGTTCAACACCTTTGTACTACGACTATCAACACTTTCAACATCGCAACAAGACTTTTTCTGTGCAATTGTTACATCTTAGTGTTAGAATTGCTTTCATTGTCAAGAAGGTAATTGTTCTGAAGGAATGGAATACTTTTCAATTTCAGGGACTTAGCAACAACCTTGACCTCCACCTCGGGCACAGCATGAAATAGATGCTGAACAAAGAGCCTGCCAGCACCATGCATCAAGATCCCTGCTCTTCCATTACTCAGACTCAGACACTTTTGAATTAATGTTGAATTATTTTTCCACAAAGTTCTTTGGCCTCGACATTGTGAAGTGGCTTGAAGTGTAACAACATTTACAGCCGACAGTGTAATATCTTGAAGGTGAACAACTTGGGCACATTAACAAAGGGCCAATATGGCCTGTTTCCGTACTGTAAATTGTAAATTGTTATATGGTTGTTATATGTGTTGGTGTGTACCATGTGAGGTCTACTGCAGGGATGAACTATAGCGTTGAGGCTTTATGTATAAACCATTCCCATTACACGCAACAAACTGTTGACGATGGGCCAAGGTTGGAATTTGCTCATCTTTGAGGTTTAGCATTATGTCAAACATTAGTGATTTTCCCAAAAGACCAAGTAGAATGAATTATACTCACGATGAAAGCTTGTGTAACGTGGGGTGGAGAAGTGAGGGTCCTACCTGATGAGTATAATGATGGCTGGTGTCTGGGCCATGGCTCCAATGAGACTACAAATGCACATCACACACATGAAGGTCAGGAAGGCCTCTTGACATCCTGGGCTCGGGCACTTGCCAGGGATGACCGTGGCGTTCTTAATGAGGCCAGTGTTCAGACAAGCACAGGAAGTGAGATTCTGAAAAAAACGAATCACAGTTTTTGAAGACGGGAAGTACCACAGCAGCAAGGAATCATCACTAAGGCAACAGCCACCTCCTTATGATCCAGGACACATATGGCTGCTCACCCAAACCAGCAGGAATTAAGGCAATGTAAAAACTCACCAAATATGGGTTTCAACATGGTTATCATAAATTAATTCAGTTGCTTGTTTCTCATGTGGGTTAAGGAACTGTCTAATGTAGTTCCATCCATTTTTTTCTGTACATGTAGGTATATGAGATGACTTGTTATGTGTTTTCCTTAAAATTTTGCATGTAAGTTTATATGTGAAACTCAACAAAAATATTTAAAAGAAAAGAGAATGTAAAAACCAATATATAGCTCGATCTGCCTTCTCATGACAATTGTCTCCAACAATTTGATTGATTTAACCATTCTCTATGAAATTTATATCATACCTTTTGTCCCTTGAGGTTAAATCAGAGCATTTTCCAGTTAATGAAATATTTTTGCAAAGCAGTCACTTGTCTGGTAGAAAACATCAGATGGTGAATTTGACATTTCATTCAGGATGAAGTATTTCCTCTGCCTTTTTTTGGTGACCATGGAGTGAGTATTGATGGTCTCTGATTTATTCATTCTCATTTGTGGAAATTTGTACCGAATCAATATTTCATTTTAAAGATTAAAGGATAGGGTTTAAAGAGCACTTCAAAAGGAAGGAAGGACATTGAAGCCCAGAGCTCAGGGATCCGCTAGTTACAGACTAGGCTGCTGCTGGTGGGGTGGTTAAGACTGGACATGCAGGACACCAGAATCAAAAAAGCAATGCGTGAGAAGTGATTCTGATTGAAGTGAATTACAGAAGTCTGCAGATGCTGAGATTGTAGTAAAAATGCACAGAAAGGCTGGAGGAACTCGGCTGGTCTCGCAGCGTCCACAGGAGGTATTTCGGGCCTGATCCCTTCTGACTAGCACAGAGAAATGAACTGCAAGACAGGTTTCAAACTGTGTTGGAGGACTCAATCGGTCCCTTGGCACCAAAACTACAATTATTTTCTTTAAGCTTTCACAAAAGATCAAAGATGACACAATGGGAAACAGAGAGCTTGTTACTGAATGCAGAAACGAAAGAGTGTTGTCCTCAACCGATTCTTGGTGCCTGCTTCTGGACTCAGGGTTTTTGTCAAGCAGAATTCTAAAGTACAAGTCATCTGCCACTGGCCGAAGCAAGATGGCTTGAGTTTTATTCCTGGGAGATTGCCAAGGATTGCAAATGATACATTTGGGGGATAAACCAAATTCTGACGAGTAATTGACCTGTGAGACTTGAGACTCATCCAAAATTGGGTCTCATTTTCATGATTGTCTTGAGTATCCAGCAAATAAAAGACAGTACTTTGCGTTTACTTGAACGGATTAGCTGCTGATTAACTTTCAGGTAAGTCATCGGGAGAGACGTGTCATGGTGATTGGAGGAAGGGGTTATGCTAAAGTAGAGATAAGGATGAAAGGGGAATGCATGTCTTGGCATACCTTGGAAGAATTGTTGCCTGGGGAAAAGAAAGCACACTATTTTCAAGGACCATTCAAGGAGACTGGAAACTGTGGACTCAGTATATCAGGATGGAATTCCTTCTCTAAGCTGTGTCTCTTTCAAGGTGCTCTTTAGAAACCTACCTCTTCAAGTCAACTGTAGTGATGTTATCCTGATGACAAATTGTGTTTGATGATACCTCTGTGAAAGGTTTTGGGAGAATTTATTGAAAATGTGCTTTATAAATGGTTGTTGTTCATGATGCTGGAATCTTGCAAAATTGGCCCTGTTTGGTCTTCATTTTCAATTAGAAAGGAGGTGAAAGGAGGTCTCATTTCGACCCTACATTTTGTGGGTCACTTATAGAGTAAAACTCTGGTTTTCAGCACCTATGGGGATTGATAGATGCTAGATAAATGAGTTTTCCAGTTCCTAGAGACTTATTCTTACAACGCCTGACTAATACACCTACTTTAAGAATAAACATTTTAAAATATAAAAATACTATATTTGTACTTACACTGAGCAAACTTCACTTGCACGAATATATAAACATTAAAGCATTTTACTTTATTTTCAGTCACATTCTTTGAAAATATTTAACCGTCGCTGTATCTGCAGGTTCCTCCCCCTCTATGGAGCTGCCTGAATGATGAATAACAACATTATAGATAACTAGCCCATCCCCTCTTCGTTTACAGATAAAACCTTATTAATATACTTAATAATATACTAATAAAGATAAAGAAACTTACTAACCACGGATAAGGAGACACTTTAAGAGAGTCACCCCAATAGATGTAATTTTTAATTTACAACCTTTTTATAACGGTTCAGTATTCAACATTTACAACATGTTGTTGGGAATAAGTGGCTCCTTTAAATAAAATTTAAAAAGCCTGGGAACAGGACCTACAGCTTTTAATCTCTGAAGAAACTTGGAATGCAATTTTTAAATTGGTTAATACTTCATCTTTATGTGCCTGCCACTCCCTCCTACAACTTAAAGTAGTCCATAGGGCTTACATGACCAAAGTTAAACTATCTTGCTTTTATGTGGATGTATCTCCCTGTTTTGAACACATAAGTGTCTTAGGAAATACTGGAATGGTATTTCAAACTTTTTACAGTTAATTGGTATTGTTGGAGAGAGTGACATAACTCTAACAGCATCTGACTTGCATGCATTAGCCTTTATTTCTCTTATGGCCAAGCGGGAAGTGTTGCTCAAACAGAGGGATGTTACCCCACCTATTTGTGCTCAATATCTATGCGATGCCATGTCATGTTTAAATTTGGAGATTAGATGCTCAATTTCCAATTTGAATTTAAATTTTCAAACACTGTGGGGGGGGGGGGGGCTTTTTGAATTACTTTCAATATCTTTGATTTGGTATTAATGCTGAGGTGTTAACTAATAAGGTAATTCTGATTTTATTTTCTCTCTGCCAAACATCTTCATTTTGGTAGTGGGCTTAGATTTTCTTTTTAAAATAAAATAATAAAATATTGCCTTAATATAATTTGTTTAATTGAGAATGTGGATGAAATGATCGAAGTGTGTAATGTATTATTTTTTTGACTTTTAATATGTATCTTTATGTTCTCTATATTTTTCGAAGTGGAACTTGAAAAAGAAATAAAGAGAGCCAGCCCAAAGTGAACAACGTCAACCAGCTCTTCATCCTGGGTGCCACCATTTTACCCAAGTACAACTGTATTAAGAGCAAAGCACGGCCCACTAGCTGAATATTTTCTCCCATCTTCACCAAAGGTTTATGTGTTACTTCAGAGAAATTTTTTTTACAATTTAAATCTTACAATGTATTTATCTATTTATTTATTTTCCTCCTTTTTTTTTTCCTGGTTGCTTGAGGTTGCCGGTTGCCGGTTGCTTAAATTCTGGATAATGGGTTTTATTGTATGTGACTCAAATGCAAAGTTGTGAAGTGATATTAGTTTCAACTTGTCACCAAGCAAGGGCCTTACTTTAGTGCTATAAATGTCTACAATTCTCTGTATTATAATAAACACCTCACAGAAACAGAAACTCTTCTGCATTGGGTAAGTGTTTGCTGTCATGGTCCCCTGCCAGTTGACACCCAGAGCACAATGCAGTTCCTTCAGGTATGGGGAGGTTTCTCTTATGACTTAACCTTCCTGGACTATTGAGGGTTATTCTGAGCATAGCAGAGCCTCTAGCTGCGTGATAAAAAGCACAAAGCTGGCAAAGTGCACTCACAAAGCATTGCCAGTGGTCGGAGTCGAAATTACCAATGTTCCTGAACTCTAAAATTCAGAGATAATTGAAGTATGAAAACTAAATATTGAGGAAGAATAAATGTAATTTTCAAAAATGGAGGCTGATGGAATATTAAACAATTATTAAATATTAAACAAGTCCAAATTAATAAAGAACACAGAACACGACAGCACAGTACAGGCCCTTCGGTCCTTTATGTTGTGCTGACTAGGAAAGCAACACCTCTTTCTCATTCCAACCATCCCCATTAAAATCGATGGAGCCAAGAGCTGATTCCCCTGTGTAAGTGCTGAGGAACTTCAACAAGGCCAAACTCTTTGGAGATTTGGAAGAGCAGTGCAATATATTTTTCTGACGCATTACTGATACTTTGCAAAGAGCAGGATTTAAAGTTAGAATAGCAAACGACAGCGATTCCTGCGCAGCATGGCACATTCGTGTTGTTGACCGAACAAGAGCATTACTCTGATCAACGCAACAAAGGGGAGCTATTCAGCTGAATGTTCTCCATGCTATCCTTTAAAACAGCCCACTGTGAATCTGTCACTGGCTGAGACATGGAAATAATAGCTTTCAATAGTGAATAGCCAGTAATTATATAAGCTACCACTGTTTTTCATCACATATAACCATATAACCATATAACCATTTACGGAGCGGAAACAGGCCATGTTGGCCTTTCGAGTCCGCACCAGTTCACTGATTTTGTGCGCCCTCTTCAGGCATTGGTCCCGGTATCTCTTAGCCTAAATAATTATAGAGCAGATCTCCAATTAAACTTTTTTTTATAAACACCGAGCAAAATCATTGTTAATGTTTTGTCTTTGTATATGGTAGTGTAATAGTTACAGTAAAACCCCCGGTTATCTGGCACCTATGGGGATTGGTAGATGCCGGATAAGTGAATTTGCCGGTTGCTTGAGATTGTGTGCTGCGTGGATTGGCGAATTGACTGCTATTTATTTTCCATGAGTTTTTTTTTTGCCAGTTGCTTGAGTTCTGGATAACGGGGATTTTACTGCATATTACTGCACTAGTAATTCAGAGTTCTTAAAAAAACATGATCCCGAAGCTGGAGATCAAATGTTGGAAATACTCTGCAGAACAGACAGCTCCTGAGGAGAGAGAAACAGAGATAATGCTTCAGGTTGAAGAAGGGTCTCAGCAGCCTGAGAATCTCCTGTAGTTTCTGTCTTTGCCTTTGATTTCTGGCATCTGCAGTTTTCTTTTTGACTTTAATGAGTTGAAACCACATCAGCCAAAGATTCAGTTCAATAAAAGCCTAAAATTTCATTTGAGGTACAATGAAGCCAGTCAAGTTTATTGTCATCCGAGTACCTAAGTACAACCTGGTGAAACAGCGTTCTCCGGTCCTTGGTGCAAAAACATGCAGACCTATAACCAGATATAACACACATATAGACAAATAATGCATATGCAGGACAAGTATTATAATTTAAAATTAAATAAATATTATTTTGTACAAATGAGAGTCTCGAATGATCAGTGCGAGCAGTTCCTTTGGTTGTTCAGCACTGCCTGTGGGAAGAAGCTGTTCCTCAGCCTGGCTCTGATACTCCTGTATCTCTTCCCCAATGGGAGCAGCTGAAAGAGTCATCAATGCTTTTATGCACCCTCTTCAGGCAATGATCCCAGTAGATCAAGTTGATTGGCGGGGGGTGGGGGGTGGGGAGGGAGATTCTAGTGATCCTCTCTGCCACTCTTATGGTCCTGTGGGATTGACTTTGAATACAGAAATCGTACCACACATATGGAGTCATAGAGTCAGAGAGCTTCTCCCCACGGGCAGTGAGAATGCTGAACGTCCAAAGGAACCAACTATCCAAGACTCTCATATTTATGAAATAATATTTATGTATTTGCTTATTTGTTTGTATGTATGAAACACTTGTCCTCCATGTGTATTGTTTGTCTGTATGTGTGCTATGTCTGGTTGTGTGTCTGTGTGTTTTGCACCAAGGACCAGAGAACGCTGTCAGGTTGTATTTGTACAATCGGGTGATAATAAATTTGACTTGTCTTTGAATATTGAGTTGCCAGAAATCAAAAGGGATTCATTCTCCATTCCCAACTCTAGGCCTCTGTTCCCCTCTCTGCACCTGGATTCTTGATTTTCTCATTGGAAGACCACAGTCAGTACAAATTGGAAACCACGTCTCCTCCTCACTGATCATCAACACCCCAAGGATGCGTGCTTAGCCCACTGCTCTACTCATTATACACCCTCAGTACTGTGTAGCCAGGCACAATTCCAATGCAATCTACAAGTGTGTCGAACGACAGCAACCTTGTGCTCAATGTCAACAAAACCAAGGAGATGATTGTGGACTTCAGGAGGAAGTCAGGGGAGCACGACCAAGTCCTCATCAAGGGCTCAGTAGTGGAGAGGGTCAAGACTTCAAATTCTTGGGTGTCAACATCTCTGAGGATCTGTCCTGAAGCCACCAAGTTGATGCAATCACAAAGAAGCTGCTATACTTTGTGAGGTGTCTGAGGAGATTTGGTATGTCACTGAAGGCTCTCTTAAACTTCTACAGGTGGACCGTGGAGAGCATTCTGGCTGGTTGCATCACTGTCTGGTAAAGAGGCGCCAACTCTCAGGACAAGAATAAACTCCAGAGGGTTGTTAACTCGGCCTGCGACACCACAGGCAAAAGACCTCACTCCATCGAGGACATCTACACGAGGCGGTATCTTAAAAAAGCAGTCTCTATCTTCAAAGACCCACCACCCAGGCCATGCCCTCTTCACTCTGCTACCATCAGGGAAAAGGTATAGGAGCCTAATGACGAGCACTCAGAGGCACAAGGACAGCTTCTTCCCCGCTGCCATCAGATTCCCGAATAATCAATGAACCAATGACACTGCCATACTTTTCATGCAGTATTATTATATGTTTTTATATAATAATGTTTTAAGATAATATGAATGTTTGGACCAGGACGCTGCTGCAAAGCACCAAATTTCATGACTTGTTCTTGACAATATACCCTGATTCTGATTCTCTCCTCACATGGTAAACCTAAATCCCAGGAACCAGTTCACTCTTGAAATGGAATATCTCATTGTTGGTGGGAGTTCACTTTAGGGGAAATCAACTGTTACTGCTCATCCAATTGGGAATGTCCAGAATGACTGCCCTCTTACTTACAACACAGTAATTTAGGAATACTTAATTGGTGATAAAAGGTCTTGCTTGGCATGTCATGAATTGTTTGGAAGGGGCCTACAGATATCCATGTCTTAAATATTTATTAACTACAGTAAAACCCCTGGTATCCAGAATTTAAGTAACTGGCAAAGAAAATGGAGGAAAATAAATAAAATAAAATAAATGACAATAAAATAACAGGTAAAATACACAAGATTGTAAAAGTAAATGTTCTCTGAAGTAGCACATAAACCTTTGGTGAAGATGGGAGCAAATATTCAGCCAGCGGAGGGAGGGCCTTGGTCGGGCTTTGCTCGTAGCAGCTGTTTGAATAAAGTTGTGTGAAACAGCGATGGGGTCGCCCAGGATGAAGAGCTGGTTGATGCCTCTCACCGTTGGGGTGACTCTCTTAAAGAGACTCCCTATCCCTGCTTAGTAAGAATCACCCAAATAAAAGGCTTTATCTGTAAACAGGAGATTGGGGGGGGGGGGGTAATTATGCCACATTGACCACTGCCAGTGGGCTGATATCGCCTCAAACCGTTCATCTTGGCGCCTCACAGTTCGGCGGGCAGCAACCTCCTTTGAAGAAGACCGCAGAGCCCACCTCACTGACAAAAGGCAAAGGAGGAAAAACCCAACACCCAACCCCAACCCACCAATTTTCCCCTGCAGCCGCTGCAACCGTGTCTGCCTGTCCCGCATCGGACTTGTCAGCCACAAACGAGCCTGCAGCTGACGTGGACTTTTACCCCCTCCATAAATCTTCGTCCCCGAAGCCAAGCCAAAGATATTGTTTGTCTTTCGAGCGGCTCCATGGAGGGGGAGGAACGGTTAAACGTTTTCAAAGAATGTGACTGAAAATAAAGTAAAATGCTTTAAGGTTTCTATATTTGTGAGTTTGTTTAGTGTAAGTACGTATAGTGTAGTAATTTTGTCTTTTAAACTATTTATTCTTGATGCAGGTGTATTAATTAGGTGTTGTCCGAGTAAGTCTCAAGCAACCGGAAAGTACACTTATCCAGCATCTACCAATCTCCATAGGTGACGAATTCTAGGCATTTTACTTCATTTCAATTTTTTTATGGCTGATTGTACCTTGCAATGAAGTGCTTCAGAAAGAGTTTACTGTATTAAAGGCACTAAGTGTTGCAATTGTTGTGGTAAACCTTCTCATATTGAGTAACAGGTAGAATGATGGTTAATAACCTGTTAGTGTAATTTCGGGATGAACATTTTTGTCTGCCACAAGCTGATATTAGCCTTAAACTCTTCATTGACCTTGGTTAATGAGTGGGTTTGCATGCTACAGAATACTAATCTGAGGGAAGGCAACAAAATAAAAACGAAATTAAGTATTGCACTTCACAATAAAAACAAAGGGAATTTTTTTTTAACCAAATTTCACAGAGCTGCAATTTAATATAAAATGCCTCATTAATTTTCTGAATACTTGTGAATGTTATTTTATAACAGCGAATAAATTTCAGAACTGTGAGACAATATGACAGCAAGAAGTGCCCCAGATTCCGAAGTACAGTAAAACCTCTTGTTTTCCGGGATTCGGGAAAACAGCAACCTCAAGCAACTGGCAAAAAAAGTTAAGGAACATAAATAAATAAAAATTAAAATAGATAAGAATAAATAAAAATGTAAATAAAAGCTTAAATTGTAAAAGTAAATGTTCTCTGAGGAAATACACAGACCGTTGGTGAAGATGGGGGTAAATATTCAGTCAGCTTAGTATTCTGTAGCATGCAAACCCACTCATTAACCAAGGTCGAGCTTTGCTTGTACCAGCTGTTTGAATAAAGTTGTGTGAAACAGCAATGGCGTTGCCCAGGATGAAGAGATGGTTGATGCTGTTCACCGTTGGGGTGACTCTCTTAAAGTGTCCCCTTATCTCTGTTTAGTAAGAGTCACCCCAGTCAGAGGCTTTATCTGTAAACTTGGGGGAGGGATCTATAATGTACTGTTCATCCTTCAGGCGGCTCCGTAGAGGGGGAGGAACCTGCAGATGCAGCGACGGTTAAATGTTTTCAAAGAATGTGACTGAAAATAAAGTAAAATACTTTAAGGTTTATATATGAAGTGAAGTTTGTTCCGTGTACATACAGCGTAAGTATTTTTGTTTTTTCAACTGTTTATTCTTTTTTTCTTTCTTTGGCTTGGCTTCGCGGACGAAGATTTATGGAGGGGTAAAGTCCACGTCAGCTGCAGGCTCGTTTGTGGCTGACAAGTCCGATGCGGGACAGGCAGACACGGTTGCAGTGGTTGCAAGGGAAAATTGGTTGGTTGGGGTTGGGTGTTGGGTTTTTCCTCCTTTGTCTTTTGACAGTGAGGTGGGCCCTGCAGGTCTTCTTCAAAGGAGGTTGCTGCCCGCCGAACTGTGAGGCGCCAAGATGCATGGTTTGAGGCGAGATCAGCCCACTGGCGGTGGTCAATGTGGCAGGCACCAAGAGATTTCTTTAGGCAGTCCTTGTACCTCTTCATTGGTGCACCTCTGTCTCGGTGGCCAGTGGAGAGCTCGCCATATAACACGATCTTGGGAAGGCGATGGTCCTCCATTCTGGAGACGTGACCTACCCTGCGCAATTTGATCTTCAGCAGCGTGGATTCGATGCTGTCGGCCTCTGTTATCTCGAGTACTTCGATGTTGGAGATGAAGTCACTCCAATGAATGTTGAGGATGGAGCGGAGACAACGCTGGTGGAAGCGTTCTAGGATCCGTAGGTGATGCCGGTAAAGGACCCATGATTCGGAGCCGAACAGGAGTGTGGGTATGACAACGGCTCTGTATACGCTAATCTTTCTGAGGTTTTTCAGTTGGTTGTTTTTCCAGACTCTTTTGTGTAGTCTTCCAAAGGCGCTATTTGCCTTGGCGAGTCTGTTGTCTATCTCGTTGTCGATCCTTGCATCCGATGAAATGGTGCAGCCGAGATAGGTAAACTGGTTGACCGTTTTGAGTTTTGTGTGCTTGATGGAGATGTGGGGGTGCTGGTAGTCATGGTGGGGAGGTGGCTGATGGAGGACCTGACTTCCAGGCCAAACATTTTTGCAGTTTCCACAAAACAGGACGTCAATTTACTCTCACTAGTTCTTGTCTCATCCCATCATGATCCACATATCTGAACCCTTGCCCATTACATCAACATGTCAGCCATGTTCTTACCCTCAATGGCGTGTGGCACAGGTAGCAATCCTGAATTACCACCCATGAGGTCCTTTTTCTCAGTTTCCTTCCTAACTCCTAATATTCCCTCTTTAGGACCTCATCACTACCCTTATCAACATGGACCTCAACATCTGGCTGCTTCCCCCTCTCACTTGAGAATACTGTGGACTCAATCAGAGACATCCCCGACCCTAGCACCTGGAGGCAACATACCATCTGACAGTCTGGATCTTGTTCACAGAGCCTCCTATGTATTCAGAACCCCAATTATGATAGCTCTCTTCTTCTTCCCCCTTTCCTTCTCAGCCAGAGAGCCAAACTCTGTTCCAGAGACCTGTCCACTACTACTTATATCTCTGGGATATAGTCTCCCCCAATAGTATACTTATTGTTGAGGGGCACAGCCACAGGGTTGCTCTGCACTGACTGCCTGTTCCCCTTCCCTCTCCAAACAGTCACCCAGACTCCTGAATTATCTTCTCAATTGCAAACTTATGTTGCCTTTGCCTTGCACTAACTGATCTCTCTCTGTAACTCTGCACTTATGTGGGCATGTGTTGAACTCTACTCATGGCAGGTTGGCTCCCGCTGCCTGAGGAGGTGGAGGAGGAAGGTCCTTTTGCAACATTGATGTGCACCTGAATCACCAAGTGGGTTATAGACCTGGTGTCATCAAAGGGAGTGAGTGCAGACAGTTTGGCATGGGCCTGGTGTTCCGAAGGGCCTGATGTTCTGAAGGGCCTGGTGTTCCGAAGGGCCTGGTGTTCCGAAGGGCCTGGTGTTCCGAAGGACCTGGTGTTCCGAAGGGCCTGGTGTTCCGAAGGGCCTGGTGTTCCGAAGGGCCTGGTGTTCCGAAGGGCCTGGTGTTCCGAAGGGCCTGGTGTTCCGAAGGGCCTGGTGTTCCGAAGGGCCTGGTGTTCAGCATGGCTCTACGACTGCCTTCTATGATTAGTGCCATGGGATATTTTTAAGTTTACCCAAGATGGAAGATGTAGTCTTGGTTTCAAAGTTCAGAATTACTTTCAGAGTGTAACCCTGAGATTCCTTTTCCTGCAGGCGAGGCAGAATTTCCACCTATTGGTGGTGCAAAAGCAAAACTCTACTCAACATACACATATAAACAAATAAAGAAATATAAACTAACTGACTGTGTAATAGAGAGCAAAGAAAACAATAAAGTGCAAAAGAGTCCTTAAATGAGTCCCTGATTGAGTTTGTTGTCGAGGAGTCTGATGGCGGAGGGGTAGCAGCTGTTCCTGAACCTGGTGGTGCGAGACTTGTGGCACCGATACCTCTTTCCTGAGGGCAGCAGCGAGAACAGAGTGTGTACTGGTTGGTGAGGGTCTTTGATGATTGCTGCTGCTCTCCGATATTCCCTGTAGATGTTCTTGATAGTGGAGAGGGTTTTGCTTGTGATTCCCTGGGCTGTGTCCACTACCTTTTGCAGGGCTTTACACTCGGGGATAAAACACGAAGGTCTGAAGACATCGTGGTTGAAGTGAAAACACAATGCTGGAGAAACTCAGTAGGTCAAACAGTGTAATTTATATAGCAAAGATAAAGGTCCGTTACCAACGTTTCAGGCTTGAGCCCTTCAAGCATTTTTACACCCAGGGATGTTGGTGTCCCCATACCATACCGTGATGCAGCCCGTCAGCACACTTTCCATCACACATCTGTAGAAATTCACCAAGATTTCTGATGTCATAACTCTACATCTTAAAGATAACAACCGTATATTTCAACAGTTGTGAAATCCGAAAAATTTTCTCAAGGGGTGGGGTTTCACTTATACGCCGATATACTTTTGAGACCTTAAATTCACCGATAAAAACAAGATTGAGGTCGATTTGGCGTATGTCGATGCTGGAAGCACCTCTCCACCACTGGCATTGACGCTCCCGACACCTCCCCACCCACTGGGCACTGCCATAACCGCTCATACCAGGGACCCTGACGTCGCCTCTCCTGCCTGATAGGCCGAGTTTCCTGCTCCTGCCAGGAGCACGATGTCGACGCTCCAGCTCCGTTGTCCTGCCCACTTCATTTACAGCTTTGTTACTTGTGATTATAAAAAAATTTTGGGTTGTTTTTAGGAGGCCCAGACAGCCCGAAAAATGGGGGTCAACTAATATGCGGCTATTCCATAAAACCATTAAAATGAGGATTAAAAAAGGGGTGTCGACTTATATGCCGAAATATACGGAAACTAAAGAGGAGCTTGTTTGATTTGCCTCTAGCTCATTCAGTGCAGCTAGAATGTAACTGAGCAATAAACTGAACTTACCACGTTGGAACAGCCAGCAAAGCATAAAGACAAGTAGGTTACTCCATCTGATCCACACACTGGATTGTAAGTTGTCGTCTTGCAATTGCAGTCACTATTGCAAGGAGCGTAAGGGTCCAAATCTGCATCCGACACAGTGCTGCAACATAAAGGAGAGAAATAGATTGTCCTTCCTCTGTCTGCTCACCTGTACAGCTGTAATAGATTGAAAAAGGAGGTATCCTTACTCTCCATTCAGTCTAACCCTTACTGATCGAAAAATCCAAATGAATATTTTCTTGCTTACATTTTAAATCTCCTCATGGTTTCTGTCCCCTCCAGCCCTCCTGCTCTGCCAGAGCCCTCCAATCCTTTTTGGTTTTGCTCATTTTCTCCCAGCAGCAGAGGTGATGCCTTGAAAAATCTGGGCCTCTGTCATCTCCTCTGCATTCAAAACCCCACTCTATTGACCAAACTCAGAGGCAGCCTTCCCAAATTTTGGGTGCAGCATCCAAATGGGATTAGTGTAGCTGGGCATCACAGTAGGTACGGAAGAGGTGGGCTGAAAGTTTCCTCATCTCAGGGTGTTCCAAACACTGTCCCACCTTGGCATCATGCAAGATTTTTCGACTGAGGGTCACAACTGTGCAGATGTGGAGTCGGACAAATGTGTAACCCCTGAACTCTCTGCTTCATTCCAGCGTTACAAGGAATGTGCGTCAGCTGTCAGGGTCACTGATACCCACTATTTCAGGTGGAGAACCGTGCGCAGTGTGACGACCGCCAGCTGTTCTGCTGACTTCAAGCCATTATACCTGGTCTCCTTTAATCCAAACACTTCGCTCAAGTGCCTGACCTGAGCTAAGATTTTGTAATTTCGCATTCTTCGACCTAACACTTTCTCTCCCTTCTCTTCAGGCCTTCAGGAGGGCACTGATGGGGGAACCATTCCTCAATTTACCAATGGGATGTGTTCCTGTAAACATTTTATTGAAGCAAAAATTCAGGAATGGGAAAAGCCTTACAGAATGTGTTCTGGGGACACCCTAACCCTAATCCCAACGTTAACCTAACCCTAATCCTAACATTACCCTAACCTCACCCTAACCCCAACCTTAGCCCTAACCCAAATTGGTACAAGGTTTTTCTGTTTGTGGAGAGTTGTTTGTGGAGTGCTCTTTGTTATGGAGGAAAAACATCAAATCCTCACAGCCCAAAGAGTGAATGGCATAATTCTCATAATTCCAACCCTGCATGCATCAAGGTATGTCTCCAAACATGCATTTACTTGCAGAAGAATTTTATCTGTTTATTGTCCATCAAATCTGGGAAAGAAATGCACAGGATAGGAAAAGACTACAGGGAGTTGTAAACTCAGCCAAACCCATCATGGGCATCAGACCTCTCCTTTAAGGACATCTACTTGAGGCAGCATCTTAAGAAAGCAGCTTCTATCCTCAAGCATCCATACCACCCTCTTCTCACTGCTACCATCAGGAAGAAGGAACAGGAGCCTGAAGACGAACACACAATGATTAAAAAAAAAAGCTGCTTCCCCTCTGTGTTAGGCTCTGCGGCACCTGGTGTTCCCAGGCGGTCTGATCTCGGAAGTTCAGGATTGGCCAGTACTTGGAGGGGAGACCACCTAGAAACACCAGGCGTTTTAGGTTTCTGTGAGGGGCACTGGACAAAGTGGCGACTCTCAGTCTTCCAGTAGACCAAGTTAAAGAATTTCCTGTAGGTTACATTCTAATGTAGTATTATGTGACAATAATGGAACTTTTATCTTTAGATTTTTGATCGGACAATAAACCACAGACACTACCTCGCTTTCTCTTTTTTTAAATTTTTTTTAAAAATATGACTTATCACAATATTTGCACATGTGTGACACTGCCCCAAAACAACAAATTTTGTGACCTGTTCATGAAATTAATTCTGATTCTGAAAAATGTTGCTTCCCTGTGACCACAGGAGATGCTCCACTTGCACCTACACCTCCTCCCTCACTGCCACTCGGCGCCCCACACTGTCCTTCAACATTTCACTTGTGAATCTGTGGGGATCATGTACTGCATCAGGTGCTCCCGTGTGGTCTTCTCCACATCGGAGAGACTGGGCATAGACTTTGGCTCTGTCCGCCGCAATAGCGGGGATCTCGCAGTGGCCAACAATTTCAATTCCCACCCCATTCCCTTGCTGACATATCTGCCTATGGTCTCGAGCACTGTAAGAATGAGACCACTTGCAAAATGGAGGAACAACACCCCATCTTCCATCTGGGCACCCTCCAACTGGATGGAATTAGCATCGACTTCTCTGGTTTCTGTTAAGAACCCAACTCCCTTCTTCCGTGTCTCCTTTCCTTTAGTTGTCTCTCTTGCTCTCTCTTCCCTTTTCCCTCTGACTCCTCTCACAGAGCCAAAACTAATTCTCACCTTCACTTATCATATCCTTTTGGCTGTTGGTCTGGACTCCTCCCCCTCCCATTCTTCCCCCTTTCTCTCTAGTCTTTAATTAAAATTTTGGCCAAATTAATGCTTATACCTTGAGGAAGGGCTCAGTCCTAAAACGTCGGTAATATATCTTTACCTCCTAAGGATGCTGCGAGACTGACTGAGTTACTCCAGCATTTACTGTGTGTTTTTACAACAATCTCAGCATCTGTAGACTTTCATGCTTCACTCCAAATTCCTCAGTCCCTATGCACCAGGTTTCACGATTCGTACTCACGTGTTTCCATATGGGACTGTGACTCCGGCTATAGGTCCCGTGTCACACCCAAGGAAGAGGAAGGAAATGTAGCATGTGGTGGATATCAGGTTCACCAACATGGCCATTCTAATAGCACCAAGGGGCGACAAACTGAGCTTCTTCACTAGCAGGCCCCCGAGAAAGATTCCCAGACATGCACAGGGAATAGCAGTCATCCCTGTGAGAGAGGGAGAAGAACGTTACCACCATTACACAGAGCTTTAATGAGACTACACCTGGAGCACAATGGCAGTTCTGCTCTCTTTACCTAGGAAGGGATATATTTGTGGAGGTATGTTATTACATGACTAGGCCACCAGGGGGCCACCACCTGGCGACCTTGTCTATATAAACCAGTTGCAGCTCATTCTGGCCTAGGCTTCATTCTGGCCTAGCCTTCATTCTGGCCTAGGCTTGCGCAGAGGCAAGGCCGAACTGTATATATTAGCCTATTAAAACTAGCTTTTTACTTGCACTCTGACTCGTGTGGTTGATGCCTGTGGCCATCAGTACTCACCCACTGAGCACGTGCAGTGGACGTTCATTATTCCTGGGGTGGTGAGCATTCCCACCGAGCGAATCAGGAGGTGGGATGCAGAAATTTTTTCACTGGGACTATTCGTCGAGGGCGCACGGGTTGAAGCATTCAGGGCTGAGATGAAGATTAATTTCTGCCCTCAAGAGGATGGTGAACCTGTGCAAGGGCCGACTGCAGAGGCCTGGCTGAACAGGAGGTCGCTAGATTGAGACACAGAGTTTGACCCACTGAGTTCCTCCAGCAGATGTTGTTTTGCTCCAGATTCCAGCAACTGCTGTCTCTCTTGTGCCCCAATAAACGTGGCAGGTTTCTTTCCCTAAAGGACATCAGCAAGAGTGTAGGCCCCCAATTTAAGATAGAACCTCTACTATATTTTTCCACAAGAGGAAACATTCTCCCCACTTCCACTCTATCATGATTTCTTGGATCTGATTTGTTTTTTTTTATCAGTTGGCATTTTAATCCTGTGACCAGATAAGATGGGGCTGGTGAGGTTCTTATTCCAGAAACATGAGGAAATATTCCCTACTACTTTGCTTGGCTGGAATGAACACATGACAGTGGTTCAAAGGCTGGCACATGTATATTTGCCTTGCGATTCTGCACGTTTGTAAGGGGCAGCCACAAGAACCAGGCAGAGCAACGGGCCAAAGAGCAATAGGCACTGGGGCAACAGGCAGAGAGAAACAAGCAGTGAACCACAGGCAGTGAATGACAGGAAGGAAACAACAGGCAGTGTAGGACAGACAGTGAAGAACTGGCAGTGAATGACAGGCAGCGAAGGACCTCTAGGGAACAACAGGCAGTGAAGGACATAGAGAATGACAGGTAGAGAACGACAGACAATAAAGGACAGGTTGAGAATGACAGGCAGTGAAGGACAGACAGTGAAGGACAGGTTGAGAATGACTGGCAGTGAACGACGGGTAGAGAACGACAGACAGTGAAAGACAGGTTGAGAATGACAGGTAGAGAGAGGACAGACAGTGACGGACAGGTTGAGAATGACAGGCAGTGAATAGATGTGGAAGGCAAGAGTCTACTTAGCCCATATTTGAATCGTGTTTGTTCTAATAGGTTTCATAGAATCATGTGGTATTTAGTGTTGTATAATTGAGAGCGAATGGTAGGACGAGGGAGGAGGACGACAGGTCGTGAAAGAAACAGGTTCGTTGTATGTCCAGAACAGTGCTTAGCTGTGGTTGGCCAGAGCAGTGCAGTGCTGCCAGAGCTCACTGAGGCGACCCGCTGGAGCAGCCCCATGAGGGGCCAGAGCAGCGCTCCAGTGAGCTCCAGCAGCACTGCACCCCTGGTTGTCTGCAGACTTCCATGTTTTACTTGGGTTTGGCTGAGGGAAGGTTAAAGTTTTATTTTCCAATTAAGCAGCCTTCTTACACCACAGAGGGCAGTGATCAATTACAGTACGTTAACCCTCTGACTGCGCCTCAACTTACTCTAGTATGCCGGGCAAGTTTGAGGACCCACTTACCCAGCAGTTGGTTGGCAGAGGAAGCAGAGAGGTTGAATTGCTGCTCAAGGTACTTGCCGAGGAAGGCTGCGAACCCAGCGACCACCGCAATCTCCATACAAGCGGCAAGAACGATGCAGGTGAACACAGGGTTGGACAGCAAGTGCTTGGTGACCTTCGGGATCACTGCAACACAAATGCAACCCCCCCACCCCCCACCAGCAGTGAGAAAACTGGAGGTGCTGCAGAAGGTGGGGATGAGGCAGAGGGGAGTGGAAGGGGGATGGGGAGGGGGTGAGGCAGTGTGTTGAGGGGGAGATGGTGAGGAGAAGGAAGGGAGAGAGAGGGAGGGGAGTGGGGAAGTGGGGGTGAGGCAGATGGGAATACAGAAGGGGTGGGATCGTTCAGAGATGGGGAGGGGATAGAGGGGAAGGGAGTAAGGAGGTGGGGGTGAAGCCGAAGGGAGGGGGAAGGAGTGGAGGGTCAAAGAGATGAGGAGGGATAGGAGGGCAAGCGTAAGGTGACTGACCTCGCATCTGTTGGAAACAGGACAAGGAAGGGGTAGGCTGGAGTGGATCCACCACCCCGTTGCCTGGCTTGGGTCTCTCGAAGGGCAGCGGAAGGCTGGGTGGGAGTGTGGCTGACTCATCCTCGGGCATCCTGTCACTCTTCACGGGCAGGGACTGCGGGAAGCCAAACATGAAGAGGGCCGAGAAGAAGAGCAGAGCGCCAGAGAGCAGGAAGCCTCCCCACCAGGCCCCAATCCAACGAGGGTCCTCTGGTGAAATGTCCAGTTTACCTGCAGAGTGGGGGAGAGGAACCACTGAGAGAGAAATCCGTCCAACATCCCCCACACCCTCAATTTTAAATCACCAACTCCTTTAACTACGTCCCCTTGCTTGAAACGCTCACATTCGTTTTAATTTCCTTTTTAAATTTAGACATACACCACGGTAACAGGCCCTTTGCCCCACATGTCCATACAGCCCAATTAACCTACAATCCCAGTACGTTTCTAACAGTGGGAGAACACTGGAGCCCCCGGGGAAAACCCACGCAGACACGGAAAAAACATACAAACTCATTACAGACAGAACAGGAGTTAAACCCTGGTCCCGATCACCGGTGCTGTAGCAGTGTTACGCCAACCCTGCCGCCCCAGGTGCAAACACCTCAGCCCCTGTCCCCTTAAAACCTTGTTTCAATGAGATTGCCCCTCAGTCTTCTAAACTCCAAACAATGCAGACCCGACATTAATCTAATTTTAATATAATTTTAACTTAGAGATGCAACATGGTAATATGATCTGCCCACAGACCGTGCTCCCAATTGGCCTACAACCCCTGCAAGTTTTTGGAAGATAGGAGGAAACTGGAGCACCCGGAGGAAACCCACGCAGGTCAGGAGGAGAATGTACAAACTCCTTACAGACAGCATGTGGTCACTGGCATCATAACAGCCTTGTGCTAACTGCTACACTAAATTTGCTACCCCGTTGAACTTCTTTAATCATTTAGCTGTGGAGGGGTTATAAGGGACATTGTTCTCCTTCCACCCCCCTCCTCTGCACATGCACATGCACAAATGCACCTTGCCTACTTGTGTCGATGAACACTGCATCCACATAGACCTTGGTGCAGAGCGATCCCAGGATGAAGCCGCAGGCAGGACCAAAGACCAGGGTGGTGAAGAGAATTCCTAAAGATCGGGAGAAAACATAGACTCAGCAGAGGCCAGAGGCTCCAATCTTAGACAACTTTTTAATGGTTCACCCCTGATTCAAGCCCTACCTTGGAGATCCTGCTTTTAAATCTAGCGGCAATTCGACAGAAGCGCCCACACTGTCAGATGCGCTAAATTTTGGATGAAGTATTCAACCACTATTCCTTACTTGTCAGGAAGGCGCCACAGTGACTGCACTACCTGAGGAGACTGAAGCGGGCAAGGCTACCGGCCACCATCATGTCAACCTCCAACAGCAGCTCTATCAAGACCCTCCTGGCCGTTTGCATCACAGGGTGGGTACAGTTGCTGCAGAGAATTGGATTAGAGGTCAATCCTCAGGACCAAAAGAGTGGCAGAGAGGATCACTGGAGTCTTCCTCCTCCCATTCAATGGGATCTACCAGGATTGTTGTCTGCAAAGGGCGCGCAAAGCCATTGAGGACCCCTTCCACCCTGCACACAGCAGCTTTCAGTTCCTCTTGTCGAGAAAGAGAGCTGGCACTACCAGCTGAGGAACAGCTTTTTTCCCACGGGTAACGAAAATGCTGAAAGACCGAAGGAACGGCTCACACTAACCATCCGAGACTCTCATATTCACAAAACAATATTGATTTATTTATTCATACAGATGAATACTTGTCCTGCGCATGTATTGTTTACATGTGCGCTATATCTGGTTGTGTGTCTACGTGTTTGGCACCAAGGATCAGAGAACGCTGTTTCATCAAGTCGTACTTGTGAAATCAGACGACAATAAACTTGACTTGATCCGAATATCCTCCTATTTTCATCAACACATTCCTGTCTGATTCCAATATCTTTCAATAGCCATTCCGTACTCCTGCCCAGTCCCCTGTATCTCGATTTGCCCAGTATTCCCGACGCCCTGAGGTTTATTGCTCTTCGCCTGGCCCATACTCCACGTTAACAGTGTGCAGAGCGCTGTGGAGAGCTGTGCCCTCTTGTGGTTGCTGTCATGGAGCCCTGGTTATTGTAATCACCAATCGCCTCTCCTGGCTGGTTGGTTTGGAGCTTTGCTGGCACCCAGTGGTCATCCTCTGTAAGGTGCAAAACACAAAAGTCCGCAGACGCTGTGATTGTAGTAAAAACACAGAGGAACCCAGCCCGTCCTGTTGCGTTCCTTAGAGGAGGTAAAAGTATATTACCGATGTTTCAGGCCTGTGCCCTTCTTCAAGGTATAACCCTTGTAATTTTGTATTAGGAATTAACAACAGTGAAAATTGATATCTTCAGACAATTTATTTTAGACATAAAGCACGGTAACAGGCTCTTAAGGTCCACGAGGCTGTGCCCCCCAATTACACCTGATTAACCTACAACCCCAGTACGTTTTGAAGGGTGGGAGGAAACTGGAGCTCCTGGAGGAAACCCACTCAGGGACGGGGAGAACATACAAACTCCTTACAGACAGTGCTGGATTCGAATGCTAGTCACTGACACTGTGATAACGTTGTGCTAACCGAGCCCCCTCTACGCTAACCGAGTAATGGCAGTGAGTTTATTGTCATACACATTATACAAGGTACTCACGCTGGATTTCTTACTTCCTGCAGCTGAACAGGTACTTGTAAAGGAAAACTATAACAGTAAACTAATTGAATGAAATTAAAATATAAGGTAGATAAAAAAATATTCACAATTATCCTGGTGCAAAGAAAGTGACTTGTGATCCTGCAGAGCAGTCTATGAACCAAAGGGAAGTCTGATAGCTGTTGGAAAGAACTGGTTCTTGAACCATCGAGCCATTCTGAATCTTTTTCTGCCTATGGCCCCCATGGGGCCGCCTTCCTTGTGAGATAGTCGAGTTTTGGTGTCTTCTGTACTCCTACTGACTACGTGAAAGACATAAAAATATTTATGTTATGTGAGGTGGAAAGAAAACAAGACTTTTACTTAAATATGCTGTGGTCCCTGGGGGGGAGGGGGGGGCTGTAGAACGGTTAGTTTTCAGGCTCTGAACCTTCTGCTGAAGGTAGCGGTGAGAAGAGGTTGTGACCACGGCCGGAAGCTTCCTCCAGGTGACAAATTTGACAAGCTGTGTATTGATTTCTGGAATTCCACAGACTTCCCCACATCCATCCACATGATAGACTAAGATTCAGTCCAGGAAAAGATCAGATGTACTGAGGAAACAGGTTGCATCAAGGATTTGAAGGTTGCAGAAAGTGGCAAACCTAGCCAAATCCATCATGAATACTCGCCTCTCGTCTACCAAGGATACCTATGGGAGGAAGTACCTCAAGATGGCAGCCAATATCATAAAGGACCCCATCACCCTGGTTACTGTCTCTTCTCGCTGCTACCTGGTAACAAAATTAATTGATGAGGGTAGGGCGGTAGATGTGGTCTACATGGATTTTAGCAAGGCATTTCATCCAGAAAGCCGTGAGGAATGGAATCAGTGGAAGCTTGGCTGTGTGGATAAAAAAAATTAGTTTGCAGGAAGAAAGCAGAGAGTAGTAGTGGAAGGAAAGTATTCTTCCTGGAGGTCGATGACTAGTGGAGGGGCCACAGGGATCTGTTCTGGGACCCTGCTCTTTGTGATTTTTATAAATGACCTGGATGAAAAGCTGGAAGGATGGGTTAGTAAGTTTGCGGATGACACGAAGTTGGAGGAGTTGTGGATGGAGCTGAAGGTTGTTGAAGATTACAAGAGGATCTAGACAGGATGCAGTGTTGGGCAGAAAAGTGACAGATGGAGTTTAATCCAGATAAGTGTGAGGTGGTGGATTTAACAAGGACGAACAAGAAGGCTGAGTACAGGGTTAATGGTCGGTAATTTAAGAGTGTGGATGAACAGAGGGTCCTTGGGGTCCAAATCCATACATCCCTCAAGGTAACTGCATAGGTTGATAGGATAGTTAAGAAGGCTTATGGGATGCTGGGATTCATAAATAGGGGGATTGAGTTCAGGAGTAGAGAGGTCATGTCGCAACTGTACAAATCTCTGGTGAGTATTGTGTTCAGTTCTGGTCACCTCATTATAGGAAGGATGTGGAAGCTATAGAGAGGGTGGATTCACTTCCACAGCGACCTGACTCAGATCTTTTGGTTGGTGAATCTAAAATCAGAGGTTGTATGTTTACAGTAGGAGGAGAAAGATTCACAAGGGTCCTGAGGGGCAGCTTCTTCACACAGAAAGTGGTAGGAGAATGGAACGAGCTGCCAGTAGCAGTAGTAAAAGTGTGGATTATTGTTATGTTCAAACGATATTTAGGCAGGCACATGGATTGGAAAGGTTTCGAGGGGCAGGCAAATGGAATTGGCTAGGTCGGAATAGTCAGGATGGGCTGAAGTGTTTCTCTGATGTTCCAGTGTATCCTCAGGAGGTTGGAAAAGATGCTTTAGAATATGCTGTGACTTGAAGTAAATGGAAATGTAATTTGGAGTGTTTCTTATTAAAGTATCAAAACCCTCCTCTCAAACAAAGTGTGCTTGGCTTGCAGACGCTGTGATTGTAGTGAAAACACACAGTAAATGCTGGAGGAACCCAGCCCGTCTCACAGCATCTCGCAGTTCCTCCAGCATTTATTGTGTGTTTTCACATAAAACGTCACCGGAGTTCTAGATTAAAAGTGGAGCTGTGAGGCAGCAGGTCTGCTGTGTCAGTGCTTCTTGGAGCTGTCCCTCCTGAGTCAATTCTTGCTTTAAGTGCACTGGGGAGTGATCCTGACTGAAGCAGCTTCCGTATATCTCAGATCCCTCCTGGGTGAAAGGGCTGACGACTCACCGAGGATGCCTAACAGCATCTGATGGTGTCCTGTCACTACCCCCGCTGCTCACTGCGGCCCATTTCGACAGAACTTTACTCCATATGTCAAAGGCAGCATGTGTTGAATGAACAGGCTTATTAAAGTCACTTCATGCAGAGATGTCAGTGCTGGATTGGCCCTGGTCATGAGGGTTATGTAGATGAGGTGTTAACCCACAACAAGAACACAGTTCAATTACAGTAACTATTGGTAGCTCTCTCACCTGAGTCGAAAGCTTGTAGATTCCACAGCTGATGCTTGAGCACAAAATCTCATCTGACACTCCAGCCACTTGCAAGAACATTAAATTTAGGTCTTGTTTCCCTCTCTTAAAAGCTCCCATGCATTCTTTTGAAGAAAGCTGTTCTCCCTCTCTGGGACTAATAGATATCCCTTGACGTCACCAAGAAGGATGATCTGCTTGATTGCTGTTTGTGGGAGCTTGCAGGTCACAAACTGCCATGTTACTCATGTTAAATTTAGACACACAGCGCATTAACAGGCCCTTTTGGCCCATGAACCCAATTACACCCAATTGACCAACAATCCCTGGTATGTTTTGAACAATGGGAAGAAACCACGCAGACACAAACTCCTTATGGACAGCGCGGGATTCGAACCCTGGTCGCTGGCGCTGTAGCATCATTGCGCTTGCTGCTATACTAATGGTGCTATGTTGTTACATTAATTTGATTTTATCTTGGCACACGACCCATTAGGATGGTGGTGAGGTTTTTATCACTCACATCTGGAGGCCAGAGGTGGAGAAGGAGAATCAATACTTTAAATGAGAAGTAAGTTGGGCTCTGTGTACTGATAATGAACTACTTGTGTGTCACAAAAACCCAATCACTGTTACCTTCTCGAGAAACAAGAGTTCCATTCCCTCCGTACTGGTGTAAAATCATCGACTTGAAACGATAGCTCTGACTCACACTTTGCACAGTCTGCCTGACCTGCTGAGCAATTTCCAGCATTTGTTTCAGATTTCTAACATCTGCATTTTTCTGTCAGTCTGCTCGATCCCGTGGGTGGGTCAAGCACAGAATCTCGGCTCTTGATGAGGTCACACGGGTCAAAGATGAATCGGGATGGGCAATAAACTCTGCCTTTAGCAGCAATACTCACTTGAATGAATACAAACAAAGTATGGCCCATGTCCATGTGAGGTCATCATATAAATTAAAATAGGATAGGAGAAGCCATTCAGCCCTTCAAACCTGCATCCGGTGGTGTAATCAATTCCTATCTTCTGTGCCATCTCCAAAGCCCTCAATTCCCTCAATTAAAATGTTCCAGTTTCCTCTTCCAATTATCTTGTCCCAGAGAGTTCATGTTGATCACCTTGTTCCCGTTTCTGTCGATCCTGAGCCAATCTCATACTGTCCGCACTATCCATCAGCTGCCCACAAGCGCCAGAGATGAACTTTGTTTTCATTGAGAAGACATTTTTCCTTCCTTCCCTCCTTGCCTTTCCCTTTCATCATTTCTCACTCTTTCTCTCCTCTCTCAATTGTCGATTGGAGGTGCTGTAAAGGAGCCTGGCTAACCCAGCATTCATAGCCAGAGGGAAAGCCATCTATTTAATCAACTTCCATGGGAAATTTTCCAATTAGTTACTTATTTCTTGCTGGCATTTAGTGATGGTCTCAACTGGAGAAGGATCACAATATTTTGTTTCGGACAGGAGAGGTACATGTCACAGATAAGGCCAACATTTATAGCCCTTGGGGAAAGTGGTGGTATATGTGAGCTTGGTGTGTGAGTGGTGGATTGTGTGCCTCTGGTGTGTGAGCGGGGGAACATGTGGGCAGTTGATGGATGATGTGGACAATATAAGATTGGTGCAGGATTGACATAAGTGTGTGCAAGATGCTCAGCATGAACTCATGGAGCCAAATGCCTGTTTCTATACTGTACTGTGGTGATGGCAATCTGCTCTTGTGAAGGATAAGTTTTCCACCTTCATCTACTGGACACCTACCCCTGAGCATAAAGCCCTGGAAAAGCTAGTAGACACAGCCAGGACATTACAGGCAAAACCCTCCCCACCATCGAGAACATCTACAGGGAATGCTGCTGTCGGAGAGCAGCAGCAATTATCAAGGATCCACCCCACCCAGCACATGCTCTGTTCTCGCTGCTGCCATCAGGAAAGAGGTGTAGGGGCCACAAGATTCACACCACCAGGTTCAGGAACAGCTGCTCCCCCTCCACTATCAGACTCCTCAACAAACTCTATCAGGGACTTGTGTAAGGACAATTACTTTTGCATTTTATTGATTTTTTTTCTCTGCATTGCACAGTTTGTTAACATTTATTTATTTGTTTACATATACATGTTGAGTACAGTTTTATTTTGCACTACCAATAAGGGATACCTGCCTCGCACGCAGGAAAAAGAATCTTAGAGTTGTATGTGATGTCATGTATGTACCGTGACAATAAATCGGAACTTTTAGAAGCTATTAACAGCAATGATGAGTAGACATCTTTACTTTTGTACTGAAGTCCTCATGCAATAAAGGCCAACATTCCATCTGTGTATGTGGAAGAAATGGGGCCTCCCTTCCCATAGGAGTGTGTGTATTATGGGTAGTCACGTTTCCTTCCCTTCTGAAACTTATTTGGAAGTCACATCACCTGTCAATCAAAGTTGGACTCTGGCCATCCATTAGAGTACATACATTGCCACTGGCTAATTTAAATTACCTAGGGTCATTATTGGCTAGAAGCATAGATTAGCACTGTATATAACACAGATGCACAGCACATTCTTCCTCTCTGCCTCTTGGTCCAAGCTCTGGACATCATTCCATGCCAGGTCGCCACTGTGGACATCACTGGAAGCTTTGTGGGTAAGGTGTGCACTACAGTGAATCTGAACCGTAGTATTGCGATAGATCAATACTTGCAGAGAGCCACAACCCCATTGCTGCAGAGAACCTGGTGTATGTAAGAATCCCTTCTTGTAGTGTGTGTACTCAAGTGTGTGACTGTGTTGAGTATAGGTTCACTATTGTTGGAGTCCAACCTAGGTCCGAGGTGAATGTCTATATCGTAAATAGTAATCGAGTACCGTTTAACTTTCTCCTGTTTGTCTCCCATGTGTTAATTAAAGTTGTGTGATTGTAATACGTGGCCAGACTCATCTCTCTGTGAACCCACTGAACCTGATACTTTTCTCAACACGACACCATCTGCCTATGTACCTGCGTATTAGCTTTCAGTCCTGCTTATGATCAAGTTTATCCAGGTTTCTTTAAACTACAACATTTCCCAATCTCTGAAGAGTCAGTAGAAATTCTGCCTGGCCCACAGGAAAAGGAATCTCAGAGTTGTTTGTGATCTCATGTATGAACTCTGACAATAAATCTGAAATCTGACTTTTCAGAACATTAAAATCCTACCTGCGGGACATGCCATAATTTGAGCCTGAAGAATCGACTTCACCATGTTTTGTTGCAAGGTCACAGGACATTTTCAACTGCCAGATGTTTATACATTGATACCCCAAGGTTTTCTTTTCCAGAGGTTCCAGACCACTGATGCATTGCACAGAATATACAGGAGGGAACTCGATCATTCGATCCAAGCAGCCCATGCCAGTATTTATAAAGGTTCCTCCCGTCTTTCCTTATTTAAGTCAATCAGCATCATCCTTTCTTCCCTTCTCCTCCTCTCCCCAGAAACATTATTTCCTTCAGGAAACTGGGATAAAGTTTCACATACAGTTGTCCAGAATTCAAACAACCAGCAGCCTTAAGCAACTGGCAAAAATAAAATGCAGAAAATAAATTGGTAAAAAATATGAACATTTAAAATTAACACCCCCTAGTGGCTACTTTGCCAATCCACACAACATGCAATCTCAAGCAACTGGAAAATACACTTATCCAAATATCTATTAATCCCCATAGGTGCCAGATACCAAGGGGTTTATTGTATTTCACAGACCTGTGGGTAAAAATTCTCAGTTATATTTCAGTGACTATGTAAGCTGATGGCCTCCACATGCCTTTCCCTACAGGAGCGACAGAAACGGGTACAAGGTGATCAACATGAACTCTCTGGGACAAGATAATTGGAAGAGGAAACTGGAACATTTTAATTGAGGGAATTAAGGGCTTTGGAGATGGCACAGAAGATAGGAATTGATTACCGCCTTATGCAGGTTTGAAGGGCTGAATGGCCTTCTCCTATCCTATTTTAATTTATATAATGACCTCACATGTACATGGGCCATACCTTGTTTGTATTCATTCAAGTGAGTATTGCTGCTAAAGGCAGAGTTTATTGCCCATCCCGATTCATCTTTGAGAAACATTCTCTCTGCAGCTCTCTGCTAAAACCATTTATAATTTAAATTACCTCTCTTTGGTGATCCCTTGGCCTTCTGCTCTCAAGACCCAGTCTAATCATTTCCTAGTGTATTTAGTGTAATATTTCTGGTTTTAGCTTTGCAAATTTTCTTTGTCGCCTCTCCAGCACCTCTAGTTTTTTTTTACAGCACTCCTGCCATTAAACCGAATCTTCTTTTTCTTCACTCGTGGACAAAGGGATTCCATGGTGCTGTTTTGAATTCAGGACCTCCTATGTATCCTGAGGCAATAAGTAAGCTTCAACCATGAAAACCCCTGCAGCAATGGTAATGTGGGATCTTTCTGTGTATGAACTTAAAGGTTAAAGCAGTGGTTCTCAACCTTTTTCTTTCCACTCACAATCCACCTTAAGTATTCCCTAGGCCATCAGTGCTCTGTGATTAGTAAGAGATTGCTTAAGGTGGGATGTGGGTGGGAAGAAAAAGTTTGAAAACCACTGTTTTAATTGGACCGAATTGACTCGTTATGTGCACGGTTTCATAACTCCAAAGGAAATGGGCTAATGACAATTTTTCTCCAGCAAAATATTTCAGTAACAATTGGGTCTAGAGCAGTGATTCTTAACCTTCCCTTCCCACTCACATCCCACCTTAAGCAATCCCTTACTAATCACAGAGCACCGGTGGCATAGGGATCTCTTAAAGTGGTAAGTGATTGGAAAGAAAAAGGTTGAGAACTAGTGAGTTAAAGGTTCCATTATTGTTACATGATACTACATTTAGAATATAACATACATGACATTCTTTAACTTTGTCTTCCATAAGGAAAACAGAGAGTTTCCACTTTGTTCAGTGCCCCTCACAGGAATGAGGCCCCTGTGACTAATGAACTCACAACCCCTAGTTTACAAGGCCAGTGTTCTAACACTGAGCTATCAGAGCCTCTTACCTGCCAAATTTCCAATGTGACAAAAATGGCTGCACTTCAAAAAGTACTTCCATGGCTATGAAACACTTTGGGACACAGTGAGGTTGTAAAAGGCACTAAAACAGCATAAAGTAAATGTATTATAACCACATTTAACGGCCTAACCATAATAATGACAGACCAGAAGTATAAAATGTAATAAAGTGTTCCCAGCATTTTCATTTTTCATTCTACATCACTGCATTTTTAAAAATTCCTTCACTGCATCCTTAACACTCTCTCTCCTTTCTCTCTCCCCCTCCTTTTCTCCTCCTCTCCTTCCTCTCACGAGTTCTCCCATGTTTCTTTTAATCCTCCCTTTCTCCTTTTTTCACTCTCCCCCTCACCCCATCTCTTTCTCTCCCGTGTCCGCACCTCTCTCTCTCTCTCTCTCTCTCTTTCTCTCTCTCTCTCTCTCTCTCTCTCTCTCTCTCTCTCTCTCTCTCTCTCTCTCCTGCAAAGTTATACAGTGCCAGAAACCAGGGTTAAAATCCGGCGGTTGTCTGTCCGTATGTTCTCCCGTGTCTGTGTCGATTTTCTCTGAGTTCTCCGATTTCCTCCCACGTTCCAAAAATGTGAGGTTTGTAGGTTCATTGGTGTATTTGGGCAGCATGGGTTTGTGGCTGGAAGGGATTGCGACTGTATCTTTAAATTCAAATTTGAAGAATAATCTTTCTGTCTTTTTTCCCCTCTGTCTCTCGCTTACACTCTCTCTCTGTCTCTCTCTCTCCCTCTCTTCCATTTAATCATAAAACCTTCTTCATATATTGCAGTTAAATTAAATGCTGAGAATTTTGGAATGGATCACTCACTGCTTGTCCTTGAATCAGGACATTCTCTGAATCATTACCCCCAACCTCTCTCCACCTCTCAGGTAGTGCAGTCATCTCAAAAATTATGCTCTGATTTGCCTAAATGAAGAAATATAAGGAAACCAGCTGTTTCAGATACCCCAGCCTTCTCATTATGATTGACCTAAAAATGACAGATTTTAATATTCAGAGATTATCCAGACTTGAGATCAAAGCTTTTCTAACTGCTTTGAATGCAACATGAAATCGATCTATTCTGCGAAGAGCTTTCTTCTTTGGAAGGACAGTAATCCACAGAGTGGCACATGACTTGTTTATACTTTTCCATTGTAATTCACTAGAAATGGGATCAATCCTCTACCATTTTGCACAGGTTACTATTTTCAACACCGCTCTGTACTGCACTTCACAACAATACCTAGTTCCATAATGTGGCAACTTGTCTTCAGCGAGGCAACAGATCTGCCAGTCATTCATAGAGTTGGAGAAGATTTAAGAAATGGAAGGAGATCATTCAGCCCATCTTATCCTTGTTAGTTTAAAAACACCAACGCATATTCCAATTACGAAAATTCACTTTTATGAACAAAGCCGTGTTCACTTTTACGAAAGGAATTTTGAATAGATTTTCGATTTTACGAAAATACCCTCCAATAGTAGTGAATGGGTCTTCGCTTTACCCCATTTCAGCTTATGAAGGGTTTCATAGGTACGCTCTAGTTTTGTAAAATATTCTGATACTGGAGCAGTAACCCTGCAGTTACAGCTCGACAAACGTACACCTAGTTACTTTTTATGTGGGTCTTTAACTCTTTCATCATTTCAGGAGGTGAGTTCCAGACAAAGAGAAATTTGCTCATCTCCCCACTAAGTGACTTGTCCTGGACACACATCTCCACACTTGTCAGGAAGGCGTAACAGCGACTGCACTTCCTGCGATGACTACAATGGGCAAGGCTATTGTCCGCTTTCTATAGGAGCCCTATACTGTCCGGCTACATCGCAGTGTGGTGCATTTGCTGTAGAGCATTAGATCGGAGGTTAATCCACAGGACCGTAGAGCGGCAGAGAGGATCATTCTCCACCCTCCCCCACCCACCCCCCACCCCCAACAGTTGACATAATTTACTGGGATCGTTGTCTAAAAAGGGCTCGCAAAATCAGTTAGGACCCCTACCAGATGCTCCCATTGGGAAAGGGATACAGGAGTATCAGAGCCAGAACCTCCGGGCTGAGAAACAGCTTCTTCCCACGGGCAGTGAATGACTGATGAAATGCTCATGCAAACCCTTTGTGGCTCAACTAATATACACTGTACATATGTATAGTTTGTATATGTGTTTGCAGTGTGTTGGACTGAGGACCGGAGAAGGTTGTTTTGTCAGGTTGCACTAGTACAGTGGTTTTCAAATTGCCCCCTTAATCTCACATTCCACCTAAAGTAATCCCTATGCCATCGGTGCTCTGTGATTAGTAAGGGATTGCTTCAAGTGGGATGTGAGTGGGAAGGGAAGGTTGAGAATCACTGCTCTAGACCCAATTGTTACTGAAATATTTTGCTTGAGAAAAATGGTCATTGGCCCATTTCCTTTGGAGTTATGAAACCCTGCACATAATGAGTCAACTAGGGATGATTAAAACAGTAATTTTCAAACTTTTTCTTTCCACTCACATGCCCACCTTAAATAATCCTTTACTAATTACAGTGCACTGATGGCATATGGAATACTTAAAGTGGAATGTGAGTTTAGGGGGGGCAGTTTGAAAACCACTGGTCTAGTACAATTGAATGATAAATAGATGTGAACTTAAACTTAATCCTTCCTCCAAATATTGCTTGTTGTTTGTTGTCGCATATACGGGATTCACTGAAAAGGTTGCCCTCCAAGGAAGACAATCTACACTTAAGTTCAGCATGTCGTACAATAATAAAATAACTGTGTAGGGAGTGGTGTTGCAGTAACTCAAGAGTATATTGGAAGTGGAGGGAGAGGGGATGAGGGCTACAGAAACCACAAGTCCGACCTAATCCTTTCATTTCCATTTTCTAGTCCTTCCAACATTTATAAATTCCCTCTGCACCTTCTCCATTGCAACCTCATCTTTCCATGAAGTTTGGGATCTGTATTTAACTCTGGCTGAGCTAGTTTTGTACACTTTTATTACTTAAGCTTGCAGCCCTTTCATTCCATGCCTCAAAATAAAGGGAAAAATCCTATATTTCATATTAATGATCTTATTGGCCTATCTTGTTCCGAGTTAAGGATCCTCAGACATGCATTCCCAGATGCTGGTGTTCCTCTGTGCCTTTCTCAAGGCTTGGAGCCAGTGGTCTTTAATGCAGTGTTGACTTGCTTACAACACTTATATCAATGAGAAACCTCACTGCAACATCCTGCAGTAAATGTAATAGAATCCTTCATCTTTTCCCTTCTCTGTTTTGTTTTTCTTTTCCTCTGCATTGTTTGAGGGTCCAACTTTCAGATATTAAAGTTAAAGTTAAACTGAGAAGCTTTTTGACTTAAGATTGATGGTCAACTTCGGAGGATACCTCCTGACTGACATCACTAAATGAGTGCGATTTGTGGAGGTTTCTTTACATCAACAGGGTCGGATGGTTAGTGCTTTGCTATTACAGCACCAGTGATTCTGGTTCGAATCTGGTGCTGTCTGTAAAGAGTTTATACATTCTCTCTGTATTTGTGTGGGTTTCCTCCAGGTGCTCTGGTTTCCTCCCACCCTTCAACAATGTATGGGGTTTGTAGGTTAATTGGTGTATTTGGCCAGCATGGACTCATGGGCAAGAAGGGCCTGTGACTGTGTTGCATGTTTAAATTAAGACATTTTAAAAACAGGCTTCTTATATCCTAACCTATGTGATTATGTTGAAAATTTTTTTTCCCTACTCATTTCTGATCATTTTAAGTTTATTGTCAGGTGCATCAAGGGACAACAAAACGTCATTTTGCATGGGATCCAGCAAATGAACCCATACCATACAATAAAGCATTGCACAGACTGCAAAGTGACAGAGAGAGAGAGAGGGGGGAGGGGGAGAGAGAGGGGAGGTGAGAGAAAGACGGAGAGAGAGAGAGAAAGAGAGGGGGAGAAAGAAGGGAAAGAGAGAGATTACATTTTAAAAACTTGAATTAGAATGAACCAAGGTTGAGATTATTTTACTCATGTGAGGCTTGTTCAGGAGTCTGATAACAGCAGGAAAGAACCTGTCCTTGGGCATCATGGTACTTGATTTCACCATCAGGAGGAGAATGGAGAGAGGGTGGCCAGGTGGATAAGACTTTTAATATCTGTAACCTTTCTGAGCCAGTGGAAAGTGATGTTGGAATTGATGGGGGTGGGTGGGTGAGTGGGTGGATGGGAGGTTGGTTGGTTTGTGTGATGGTCTGAGCTGCATTTGCACTCTGCAATTTCTTGGGGGCTTGGGTGGATCAGTTTCTGTTTGAAGCTGTGATGTTCCCTAACTGGATGGTGCACGTGTTAAAGGTGTTGAGGGATGCAGGCCACATGCCAAATTTCTTCAGGCTTCTCAGAAGGTAGAGGCATTGGTGAACTTTCATGGCCATCTCATCAACATGGTTGGACCAGAGCAGCTCACTGGAGATATTTACACCTAAGACCTTATATCAAGACCTTATATCAACCACAGACACGGACAGGGGAGTGAAGAGCACCCCTCTTCTGGAAGTCTATGACTGGGTCCTTAGTCCTATGGACATTGAGAGATTTTATTTGTCCTGGCACAGTGCCACTTGAAGCTTGATCTCCACTCTATACTCTGTCTTGTCATGGTGAGAGACCTGGCCTACAACGGTGGTGTCATTTGCAGATTTATAGGTGGAGTTGGTGCAGCACAGTCCTGGGTTTACAAGAGGTGTAATGGCAGTTGTTCAAGGCACTTGTGTGAGGATTATCATGGGAGAGGTGTCGTCTCCAATCTTCACTGATTGTGGTCTGCAGAACAGGAAGTCAGCTATCCTCTTACAGAGGGGTGTGCTGAGACTAAGATCCTAGAGTTTACTTGGGACCATGGTATTGAAGGCAAAGGTATCATCAATGAAAAGCAATCTGAAAGGGTCACAAAAATTACAAGTCTTCCTCAGTCGTCCTTTCTCTCATCATTACTGTCTATTCCACATTGCAGATGGAGAATGAGAAGAACCAAAACCGCATTCTATGGCAGTTGAAGGCCTCTGCTAAAGCCACACATGTACTAAAACTCTCCAGAAAGGGAGAGCAGGAATATGGCAGGAATTATCTGCTCTTTTCCTACATGTGGACGAATGTGAACTCAGGTGAGGCATTCTGACCTTCAGTGGGAGAGGGAGCAAGCGTGGACTTCTGTAGGACCAGGAACGACCACCCTCCTCTACACATCAACAACTCTTGTAGTAGAAAGTGGAGATCACCAAGCTCCTTGGAGTTCACTTAACTCTCATGGATGCACAACATCTCCTCATTGCCAGGAAGGTGCAACAGTGACCGCACTTCCTGAGAAGACTGAAGTGGGCAAGGCTACTGGCCATAATCGTGTCAACTTTCTGCAGGAGCACCAGCGACAACATCCTGGCCGGCTGCATCACAGAGTGGTACATTTGCTGCAGAGAAATAGATCGGAGGTCAATCCACAGGACCATGAGAATGGCAGAGAGAATCACTGGAGACTCCCTCCTCTACATTGACGTAATCTACCAGGATCATTGTCTGAAGAGGGCGTACAAAATCACTGAGGTCCCCTTCCACCCTGCACACAGCATCTTTCAGCTGTTCCCATCGGAGAAGAGAAACAGGATTATTAGAGTTGGCGCCACTAGGCTGAGGAACAGCTTCTTCCCACGGGCAGTGAGAATGCTGAATGACCAAAGAACTGCTCACACTGACCATCTGAGATTCTCATGTTCATGAAACAGCATCTATTTATTTATTTGTACATATAAATACTTGTCCTGCATATGTATTGTTTGTCTTCTGTATGTGTGTAATGTCAGGTTGTGTGTCAGCGTGTTTTGCACCGAGGACCAGAGAATACTGTTTCATCGGGTTGTACGTGGGCAATCAGATGACAACAAACTTGGCTTGAATTGTCTTGACTTGAAAACTCATACCCAAAAAACTTCAGCTAACACAAGGCAATCTCCAGGAGACACAAACACTGTGGTTACCTGACAGGACTGGATATTTGGACTGATGTTCCAGAGACATGGGTTCATGTCAGTGGGGAATTTCATTTGAGTTAATTAGATAAATATGGAATTTAAAAAAAACTTAATCTTAGTAATGGTGAATCTCCTGGATTGTTGTAAAAACCTTTCTTATTTATTAATGTCTCTCAGGGAAACAAATGAGCTATTTTTTTAACTAGATTCACTTCTATGTGACTCTCGTCCTATCAAGGTGATTGTCTCGTCATTGTCCAAATGATGTTTACTTTAAAAAATTGACTCAAGATATGAAGATTCCCCTTTCCTTAAATGCATCAGCAATTTCCTTGATGCATTGCATGAAATTACTCAACACAGAACTTTTACGATTGGAACTTCTGGATTTATTCCAGGTGATGGTAATCTCAGTTTTGTTTCTGTGAATCTGCCCATTAGTATTAATCATAGCTACAGACTGAGCCAGAATGAACTTCCCTTGCAAAGAGCAGTGATAGTCATCTCTTGGCTAAGGAGCGTCTTTCACCAATGTGCCATCGACTGATGCAGTGATGCTTTGCAGTACTACTGCTGCTCTCCCTGAGCTCAATGGGAACGGAGATGATTTTGCATCCCCATGAATATCCAGACCTGTTTGTGAGAAAGGAATGCAGTTGGAATCACGGTTCTCTGCAGGTCAGGCCAAGCCTGGTGACTCACATGTCAGAGAAGGCATCTATCCTCTAAGGATGGAGACAGAGTCTGTATTCATCTCAATAAAAACATGCCAAAATGCTGGAGGAACTTAGCTGGACTTGCAAGAGATAAAGATTTATACGCTGCAAGACCACTTGAGTTCCTCCTGTATGTAGTACGGTAACAGGCCAATCCATGCCGCCCAATTACACCCAAGGGACCAACAGCCTTGAAGGTGGGAGGAAGCTGGAGCATTCGGAGAACGTATAAACTCTTTATAGACATTGCAGTCTCGATCGCTGGCGCTGCAACAATGTTGCGCGAACCGCTACGTTAATCGTGCTGCCTTTTTTTGCTACAGTCACAGTGTCTGCTGACTTTCGTGTTTCCCTCTTGTATTTATCTTCCCCAGGGGCATAAATCTGACAGGGTTTTAAGTTCTGACGCGAAACTTTGGAGGGTCATGTTGATGTCAGGAGAATGAGTGTGGACGGGGTGGTAATTTGGGAAATTTATTTTCAACTTCAGTCTGGTGTCCAAGTTGTGCATGGCCAAAGATTCGAGCAACTTGATCATCGGTTCTCTCTGCATTTGCCAATGAGGTGGTGACGTGAGGATGGGGAAGGTCAGCCTTATCACTGGGAAGGAGCGAGACGCACACAGCTTTTCCCTGAACTGTGATAGAATTCCCTTCATCTGTTTCTTCATTCAGCCAGTGCCCACCAAGTGCCTTCCCCATCCAGTCCCTTTCAATGGTCAGAAGGGATGAATCACCAGTGCCATGGCCCATTCCCCAATCAATTCAGTTTCCCACACAGTTAGTGTAGTGGTTAGTGCATTGATGTTACAGCACCAGTGATCGGGACCCGTGCTGTCTGTAAGGAGTTTGTACGCTCTCCCTATATCTGGAACAAACATCAAACTACTTCCTTTAACTTTAGCATAAAGCACCTCTTGCTATGATGAGAACTCACGATCTCCTCGAGTTTGAGCTCGGATACCACTTTGCTGAACATCTCTGTTCAGCTCCTCGGTTTGACCTTGCTTTTCCACTCATTTTAATTCTCCACCCCAATTCCACTTTGCTCTTTCCCACAAACTTTGGTTCTATGGAGCTAAAGGTTCAACCTCCTCAAATTCTAGATGGATACCTTACAGCCTCCTGGATTAAACTTTGAGTTCAACATTTTCCATGAGACAAACAGCCTCCATTTGTGAAGATAGCCACTGCTGGTGAAGAATCTACTATAATACTTGTCTCTCTTCATTATTTCTCCTACCACTGCCTGTTTTACCTTGCGTCGCCACCCCTTTTTCAATTTTTGAGTCACAGGGACATTTGGCATGGAAAGAGGCCCTTTGGTCCATCAACCATGCTTACCATCATTTATGTTAATTCTAGATTAATCCTGTATTTTATTCTCCCCACATTCTCATCATTTTCACCCAGATACCACCACTCAACAATGCCCTGGTCCATTCCCCACTCAATTCAAATGCCCACAGGATTTAAAAAATTTATTTTAATTTAGACATACAGCACACTAACAGGCCCTTTTGGCCCTCGAGTCCATGCCGCCCAATTACACCCAATTAACTTACAACCGCTGGTAGGTTTTGAACGGTGGGAGAAAACCAGAACCCCTGGGGAAAACCCACGCAGAGACGGGGAGAATGTACAAACTCCTTACAGACAGTACGGGATTTGAACCCCGATCCCGATCGCTGGCACCGTAAGAATGTTGTGCTAAGTGCCAACTGTGCCACTACGCTAATCTTCCCACTCACAAGCCTAGGGTCAAAGTACAACAGCCAAATTAACCTCTCAACAAGCACATTATTGAGATTTGGAAGAAAACTGGAATATCCAAAGGAAATCCACATAGAGTGCTTGCAAACTTCACACAGGCAGCACCTGAGATCAGGCCTCTGATGCTATGAGACAGTGGCTTTACCAGCTGCGATATCCTTTCTTTCTTCCTCTCTAGACCTCCTCTCTCATTCTTCCCTCCCCATTGTATTCTCACCTGTTTGAAACCTGTTGCGTTTTCCAGTTGTAATGAGCAGCCATGGATGGGCAAGTGTTCGTGCTGATGATGTGGACTGGCTCCATACGAGTCTGTCTGCCACACGAATGAGGCGGCGTATTTGCTACACTTTGTTTCTGATAAATCCTTATTCCCATTGTAAGGCTGCAGGGTGCAGTGTAAGAATCCGACAATCCATTAATGGGAGAGGCTGTGATGAAGTGTTTCCTTCTGCAAGGATGAATGTTTGGTGCATTAAGGTTTCATGGATGCTCTCCGCACGCAAGCTGGTTCTGGTGTGGATGACCCAGGTGTAGGTAAAATATAAACTCTTTTCTGTTCAACTGATAATGCATTGCTTGGAATTTTCCTTCCAGAACAATTTAAGCAAGAAGACACTCGTCAAAGCCCCTGAATCTTTATTAACCATTTCTTTTCGTATGTGTTCTCTCCTTTTATAACAGCCGTCAGAGTGGAATCTGAACCTTGGTCTGAAAATTCATTTAGAGTAACTCAGAGAACAGCATCGTGTTTATTTCAGACTGTCTTCATGTCTATTGGGAATCTTGTCTCCTTGTTTCTGGAGTGATTTATGTTCGCTCTGGAAAGGAACTTTTTTTCTAAGTTCCTCGAAATGCCATCAATGTTAATGAAACACAAAAAAAAACCAGATTGGCGGTGAGATTTATAATCTCAGTGGGCTGTTTGGAAGGTCTTTACTCACAGAACAACCAAGTCCTTACAGATATTTTCCCCATTCTAAAAGGGCCGCACTCAAATTACAGTAAAATCCCTGGAATCTGGCACCTGTGGGGATTGGGGATGCAAATTTTCAGGTTGTCTGAGTGTGGTGATACACCACTAGCCGACTGCAGGCGGCAACCTGTGTACCTGCAGGAAGAACACTGGAGGACAAGGCAACACCTGGCCGACTGTAAATCAGCCGACCTGAATGGACCAAACCCCACCCAGTCGGGATATAAGCCACATCCGGTCCCTTGAGGTCAGTCACACAGAGCTAGCACAGCTAACCACAGCTCACTGCAACAGGGTCCTTAAGTGGAATAAAGCCCGTTGATCAGTCTTTAAGTTTTGTGTCTGCTTTCCTGTACGACAACACACCACACTGAGACACACTCTTACAACGCCTAACTAATACACCTGCATTAAGAATAAACAGTGTGAAAGACAAAATATGAAGAGACAGTCATTTAACCGCTGTGTGAATGTTTTTAACGTCATATCAACTCTTTGTAATATGAGGAGGAGAAACACAAAAGTCTGCTGACACTGTGATTATGGTAAAAACACAAACATACTTGAGGTGCTCAGCAGGTCCCATAACACCCATCGGGGGGGTCAAGACATAGACCCAGCATTTTGGTTCTGTGCGCTCTCGTCTGAGATTCTCCCCAGTCTGAATTCTCAACATTACTCTGTCAACCTCCTCCCTCACCACCATTCGGGGCCCCAAACAGTCCTTCCAAGTGAAACCACACTTCATCCGTGAATCTGCGGGAGTCACCTACTGTTTACAGTCATCCTGTGCTTGAAGTGGCTTGGAGCTAAATTAAGCGTTTATCCGTGAAGCATTTCCAATCATTTCTAACACAAATTCAGTTCCGTTTCAAATCCTTTATTCTTAACAACACATTTAAAGATATTCAATTGATAATTAAACAATATTGAAAACAGTCAATAGAAATGATAGACCCCTAACTCACCCTCCTTTTAAACGCTGCCAAACTGCTGTGTGTGCCCCAACCACCATGCGAGCCAGGTAAAGCCCAACACCACGGAAAGGGGCTCACAGACCACAGGACACAGCTGGTAACTGGAGGTAAGTAATGAGCTTATGGCTCTTACACCTTCTCTACATCGGAGAGGCGGGACGCAGACTGGGAGATCGATTCGTTGAGCACCTTCGCTCTGTCTGCATTAATGTCAGGGATTTCCCAGTGACCAACCACTTCAATTCTGTGCCCCACTCCCATGCCGATATGTCTGTCCATGGGCTAATATACCGTCAAAAGAAGGCCACCCGTAAATTGGAGGAGCAACACTAATACTCCGTCTGGGCCCTCTCCAACCAGATGCCATTAACATCTACTTCTCCGGCTTCTGCAAGACTACTCACCTGTTCCCTGTTGCTTCTTTCCTCCAGCTCTCCACCCCTTTCCCCACAGATCCACTCCTCCCCCTGTTTTCTCTTGTGCTCCCTCTTCCTTATTCATCTATTGCCTGTGGGACTGGGCTCCCATCGTTTTTTTATGGGACCTGCCTACATTTTGC
The DNA here is from genome assembly GCF_036971445.1 of Narcine bancroftii. Taxonomy (NCBI): domain Eukaryota; kingdom Metazoa; phylum Chordata; class Chondrichthyes; order Torpediniformes; family Narcinidae; genus Narcine; species Narcine bancroftii. The sequence continues at coordinate 66,875,416 of NC_091482.1, read as the reverse complement.
TCGCACCTCGATGATAGGCTCAGGCCCGAAACGTCGGTTCTGTATCTTTATCTTTGCTCTCTAAAGTGCAATGTTTGACCTGCTTTCTCCAGCATTTTGTTTTTACTACAATCACTGCATTTGCAGACTGTTGTGTTTCACCCCCCCCCCCCCACCAGAATGTTGCATGTTCCAACAATATCTTCTCAAGCTCAAAATATATGGATCCAACTTTGTTAGCTGATCGTGAGAGGTCAGCCCACTCATTCTCAAACCAAAACCATACAGGGAGATAGAAAAGAAGTGAAGCCAAAGTGCAGTAAAACACCTGAATTTTAAAGGGAATCTTAAAGAAGGAAAGGAAAGGCAGAGAGGTTTGCAGATGGAATTCTAGTGCCAGGCAGTGAGTGGTAGGCAACGATGCAGCAATTAAGTGAGAGGTCAGTGGGGCGAGGTAGATGAATAGTTCAGTAGAGATTAGAAGGACTGAATATTCTGTGGTTATAGGGTTTTGGTCACTCTCGGCCAAAATTGAAGTGTGCAGGTCCCTCAGAGGCTTATAGCATTGGAAGAGATTAAGAAGATAAGAACGGAGGCGAGAGCTGAAAACAGGAAGCTTAGCTGGTGTAAGTCATCAAGCAATGGAACGGTGCATGTTAGGTTGTGGGGCGGCAGAGGTATGGATACCCTCAAGTTTACAGTGAATAGAATGAGTGAATTATGCTGGGATGGTCACATCAAGAAGTAACGGAAGCATGGGTGGATGTTACAGCAACAGATGAGCTGAAAATGGATCGGACTCAGAACCCATCATCTGATGAAAATGCCACTGATTCCAGTGCTGGTTAAAAGCCACATCTCCACATTTTATTCCCCTGAAGTTAAGTTGTAGCTGTATCTGGCTTCTCACCCACAAACTTCCAAAAATGCAACTCAATTTTCAATCTCCACCTGCACTTTTTGCATTGATGAAGAGCCATTTATTGATCTTTATGCGCTGAGCCTGAATTGATGGCACTATAGATAGCAAATAAATGACTGTGGTATGATTTAATAGTCCTTTTAAAAATGAAAAATGATTTGACTTAATTAATTAGAGGAACTCAAACGCAGCAGAATGGACTTCCACCAACAGAGCTTGAGTCTGGTCTCAGAGAAATACAATGCTGCAATGCATTAACCACTGGCAACACAGAAATGCTGGAGAAACTTAGCCGGTCTCGCATAGGAGGTTTACGTAGTACAATCAATGACCATCCACAGACTTAAAGCAAGTAGTCAAAGGCTTTATTAATCAGAAAACCTCAGCATGCCTCAACATGCTGTTGGCTCACATTCAGGGCAAGTATAGAGGGAGGAAACTAGGGATCTTACAGGGAAGAGCTACTGGGATGGAAGGTAGGCCAGCCTGCCCAGTCCAGCGAGGTCCTGTCTACAATACCATGTCCCACCACAGTTTATTACTAACTTTTCAGGCCTGAACCCTTCTTCAATGTATCTTAAAGAAGGGCTCAGGCCTGAAACTTCAGTAAAATATCTTTACCTCCTTTGAATGGTGCGAGACCGGCTGAGTTCCTCCAGTACTTCTGGCCATTTTGACTACGATCACAGCGCCTGCAGACTTTGATGTTTCATGAGCATCTGTAATCCCAGCTTCACAGCCAGTAGTCCTGCATATATTAAGCAGACCAAAGCAATACCAAATCTTAGTAGAAGCTGGCCTGGCATCTAAGTAGTTCTACTTGCCAGAGCAGAGTAATCTAGAGGGTAATTTAGATATCTGCATCATAGATTCTGGGACAGATGTTCAAATCAACTGCAGCCAGCTGCAGGATTTAAATCCACGGTTTTGAATGAAAAATAAGTTTGGGATTAAAGTAATTGTCAGCTTGAACTTCCCAGACTTTTGTTAAAAATCTTTTACATCAATGGTCATCAGTTAAGGGATTCTAGAATCAACAGGCTTGAAGAAGTAACTTAGCAAAAAGACATGAAGGATCGGTGCAAAGCGACTGGACTGGCTCCAAGAATGAGTAACTTAAGTTATTTGGAGAATCTGGGTTTACTTGCTCTCTATGCACCAGAGAAGATTATGTATGAGTATAGAGATACTGCGAGACCCAAGCTGAGGTTCTCCAGCATAGAGAAGGTTACGATGTGAGTTGATAAAGGAGTTGAGAATAAATACTGGTAACACTTAATTTTTAAAAATAATTTTAGACATGCAGCACGGTTACAGGCCATTTCGGCCCTTGAGTCCGTGCCACCCAATTTACAACCAATTAGCCTACGTTTCAAGTGGTGGGAGGAAACTGGAGCCCCTGGGGGGGTGGGGGGTAACGACACGGGGAGAACGTACAAACTCCTTACAGATGGCTTGGAGGAACAGTCCCCAACACCTATAGGTTACTCAAGGGTTATTGTGCAGGCAACCAGAAACGGCTCCAGATAATATTTACTGCTTTTTGGCTCCTTTCTGTTTTGTGTTCAGCAAGGGACACAAAGCCAGTCTGTGTGAAAATCAGGCATTGCTGAACAGCAGGCCAGGGGCAGATACCAAAGCCCTCTCTGGAAGTTAACCTCTCAGTCCTTTAGGTGTTGGATATTTATAATTATTCATAAACTAGATGATCTCTTGCAGTTCAAATTCAGTTCAAGTTTTGATTCATTGTCAGAGCACATACATCACATCCCATCAACTCTAATACTGTTTCCTCCAGGCCAGGCAGTAAGTATTAGTGCAAAAGATCGTACTCCAGATTCGTATACAAAAGTGAGAACTGTGAAGAAGCTGTGCAAATACAAGAAATAAATATTCAATAATGAATAATGTGCAAAATAAGAGCCCTGAAATGAGTCCTTGATTGAGTTTGTTGTTCATGGAGAGGAAGGGCGGTTTGTGGCATTTCCTTTGAGGCTGAGAATTCCTCTTCATGTATACAGTGTGTGTGTGCGCGTGTGTGCATGCGCCTGTCAAACAACAAATACTCCAATGGAAAGTCATTTTTAATGTACATTTCTTTGGATAATTTATGTCATCATTATGTACTGTGTATTGTGCATTTTTTAACGTGTCTGGAGAGATGCTGTTTTTCAGATGTTAACAAACTTGAACCTTCTGCAGATGTTGACTGACCTGCTGAGAGTTTCCAGCCCTTTCTGTTTTTATTTCACATTTCCAGCACATGGCACTTCTTTTGCTTTTTTTAAAAATAATCACCCATCCCTGTGGTTTATTAGACTTTCCTGGCTGTCCTTTTATTAGAAATGAGAACATTCCTTTGATAAATTCCCTACCTCTTCTGATGCCAGCATCTCATCCAAAGGACTAAAGCTCACCAGCCATGTTGGGGAGACCCTATGATCCACCAATTAGCGACTCAATCTCTGGATGGTGACATGCATCTCAAGGATGAGAGACTGAATCTAAAGAGGGAGAAACCTGTCTTCCCAGGATAAGGGAGTGATCAGAGCTGGAGGGTTGGCACAGATGGCGTGGCGCTTAGTGCATGGGTTCGAAACCCATGCTGTCTGTAAGGAGTTTGTATGTTCTCCCCATGTCTGCGTGGGTTTCCTCCGGGTGCTCCAGTTTCCTCCCGCCCTTCAAAATATACCAGGTGTGTAGGTCAATTGGGTGTAATTGGGTGGCACGGGCTGGTGGGCTGGAAGGGCCAGCTACCGTGCTGTATGTCTCAATTTAATTTAATTAATAATTTAAGGTGAGAGTGGAAAGATTTAAAAATGATCTGAAGGGCAAGCTTTCACACAGAGGACAGTGGGTGTATGGAAGCCAGATACAATTATGATGTTTTAAAAAACATTTAAAGATGCTTCGAAAAAAAACAGTTGAGTGGGATGTTGGCCAAATGCAGGCAAACAGGACTAACTCAGTTGGAGAATTTGGTCAGTATGAACATGTTGGGCTGAATGGCCTGATTCTGTGCTGTATGACAAAAACCTGGTAAATGGGATTGGTTCAGATTGAGACTTCATGAGATCAAATACATTGACAAGAAATAAAAAAAATTCAGTAAAACCCCTGTTATCTGCAATTCAAGCTACTGGCAAAAAAAAAATCAAGGAAAATAAATAGGTGAAAATATGGACGTTTAATATGTGCCTCGCCATTAGTTTACCAATCTATGCAATACGCAATCTCGAGCAACTGGAAAATTTACTTATCCAGCATCTACCAATCTCTGGAGGTGCTGGATACCGGGGCTTGTATGGTATTGCATTAAAGTCAGGGGTAATACCAGATCTCGCACCAACCCTCTTTTCAATCTTCTTCAGCATGATGCTGAACCAAGCCATGAAAGACCCCAACAATGAAGACGCTGTTTACATCCGGTACCGCACGGATGGCAGTCTCTTCAATCTGAGGCGCCTGCAAGCTCACACCAAGACACAAGAGAAACTTGTCCGTGAACTACTCTTTGCAGATGATGCCGCTTTAGTTGCCCATTCAGAGCCAGCTCTTCAGCGCTTGACGTCCTGCTTTGCGGAAACTGCCAAAATGTTTGGCCTGGAAGTCAGCCTGAAGAAAACTGAGGTCCTCCATCAGCCAGCTCCCCACCATGACTACCAGCCCCCCCACATCTCCATCGGGCACACAAAACTCAAAACGGTCAACCAGTTTACCTATCTCGGCTGCACCATTTCATCAGATGCAAGGATCGACAATGAGATAGACAACAGACTCGCCAAGGCAAATAGCGCCTTTGGAAGACTACACAAAAGAGTCTGGAAAAACAACCAACTGAAAAACCTCACAAAGATAAGCGTATACAGAGCCGTTGTCATACCCACACTCCTGTTCGGCTCCGAATCATGGGTCCTCTACCGGCACCACCTACGGCTCCTAGAACGCTTCCACCAGCGTTGTCTCCGCTCCATCCTCAACATCCATTGGAGCGCTCACACCCCTAACGTCGAGGTACTCGAGATGGCAGAGGTCGACAGCATCGAGTCCACGCTGCTGAAGATCCAGCTGCGCTGGATGGGTCACGTCTCCAGAATGGAGGACCATCGCCTTCCCAAGATCGTATTATATGGCGAGCTCTCCACTGGCCACCGTGACAGAGGTGCACCAAAGAAAAGGTACAAGGACTGCCTAAAGAAATCTCTTGGTGCCTGCCACATTGACCACCGCCAGTGGGCTGATAACGCCTCAAACCGTGCATCTTGGCGCCTCACAGTTTGGCGGGCAGCAGCCTCCTTTGAAGAAGACCGCAGAGCCCACCTCACTGACAAAAGGCAAAGGAGGAAAAACCCAACACCCAACCCCAACCAACCAATTTTCCCTTGCAACCGCTGCAATCGTGTCTGCCTGTCCCGCATCGGACTGGTCAGCCACAAACGAGCCTGCAGCTGACGTGGACTTTTTACCCCCTCCATAAATCTTCGTCCGCGAAGCCAAGCCAAAGAAGAAGAATACCAGATCGCACGTGACTTTCTACCTGTGGTGAATGATTACCTCTGCTTTCACCTGTGACTCAGGCATTCAGTTTAAAGCTGCATTCACATTGGGATCCCAATAAATTGGTGTGTCAACGACCAATGTTTAAAGCCAGGTCAGGTTGGATCTGTGCGTTCACAATGAATCAAGAAAAGCTGGTTCAGTGTGACCTTTTACATAGGGACCTGGCATCTCGGTGCAAAAGGAGGTGAGACCTGCAGCGTTATAACATATCCTGGGAAGGTGAGTGACCCTTTTACACTGGAGCTAATGCGAAACACATCAGCTCTGACACTGCCTACCTTGGCGGATAAGTACTGGGCCGACCATACCGTGTGTTCATGGTAGTGTGGTCATTCACACTGGCACTTTGTCCCAGTAATTAACTGCCAAAATACCGGTTAACATGCCAGTATGAATGCTCATGAAGTGGCCCGCAGGCGTCAGATCACCCCGGTGATGAACCACCTAGGTAGGATGATTCATGTGATGTGATGCATGTGTGCCGATTAACAAAGTGAATGCGTAAAGAGAGAAATGTAAAACTATGAAGGCAATATTGGCACACAATTTATAAAGATCATGGGAAAGTTGCAGAGAGAGAGAGTAATGGCGGACCTGCCCTTCCCAGAATTCTGTGCAGCAGAGAAATCCCTCCATGAGTGTTCAGTGCTCCATGCTCTGTGCAAACAGCCTTTTCTTTGCCACACAGAATTCTGGGAGCAGGTCTGCCATCGTGCTCTCTCTCTCTCTCTCTCTCTCTCCCTCTGTGACTTTCCCACAGACTATAAATTGTGCACTGATGTGTTTTATTGCTGCTACCACTTTCCCATGTCCTTTATATATTTATAAAGGTTTATATAGGTTGGCACAACAACGGGGGCTGAAGGGCTCATACTGTGCTTTGCATAATGCTCAATTATGTTCTAATTAGGCATGATTAATTTTGTTTAAGTACAAGATCATTTGGATGCATCATTCAAACGTCATCAGTGGAGGATAGGTGGCCCCTCTTCCCGGGGACGCCTGGTGGTGAGTGTAAAAGGACAAAGAGAACCGGTTAACAGTGGTCCAGTATCAACAGCAAAAACGGCTTCTTTAACCGGTTCGTTGAACAGATAATTTACTGGTTATCCAGTGTGAAAAGGGTTACCCTTTCATGGGCAGTGTGAAAGCACCTAAGAATTCTGTATCCCAGTTTAACCTGAGTCTGATTTGAAGCCAAGCTTGTGAATGCTGCAGAAATGGTTAAAGTAGCTAGCGAACCCTGATTTCAAATCTCTCCATGACCTTCATTCTACAGGCCTCAGCAGGTTTCACCAGTGCTTTGGCCCAGGATGCTTTTTCAATGTTGTGATTCTGCAGCTTTCCCTCAGCAAAGTAACCGACAGCAATTAGAGAGTGCAAATTGCCAAACCATGGCTCCTCTGGGTTAAATTCTTACCAACAGCATCAGTGTAAAATTTATCATCGTACATTGAACTTGTGAAGGAAAGATTCAGTGAGATTTTTTAAAAAGCTGGCAGTCCAGAGAATTTGGGCCTGATGAAAAATTTAATTGATGCCTTGTACCCTTAGCTCTGGAATCCCCTCCCTCACATCTCCACCTCGTTCCTTCTTGACTACTTCCTTGGCCTAATGTACTGGTTCTCAACCTTTTTTTTCCACTCACATGCCAGTGTGGTGGACCATGGTATTGCGGTCACGTTCTCCACTGTGCCGGGCAGGCTGGCCTGCCTGCGGAACCTGTAGCCCCCCCCCCCCCCCCAAGACCGCTAATAAAGGCCGAGAGCTCATACCTGCCCTTGGACTTGAGCCAGCAGCATGCTAAGGCAGGTTTTGATCTTTAGATCAAAGTGCATGAGGCCATGGACAGTGGTGTCGCCGAATTGAAATGTTTGGCCACTGGGAGGTCCCTGCTTTTGCAGTGGACAGAGCACCTCCAGTCCACTCTCCGTGAGGATTGGTAAGAACATCTCCTCCACAATCTCCATCAGTACCAGAGCACCACTTTATAAATACGACTCGGTACATCAATAACACCATCTGCAAATTTGCCAACAATACCACAGTAGTGGGTTGTATAAAGGAAGGGGATGAATCAGCAAACAGGATGGAGATAGAAAACTTCACACCCAATGTAACCAAAACGAAGGAGCTGATTGTTGATTTCAGGAAAGGAAAGCCAGAGGTGGACGATCCAGTGATTATCGGGGGATCAGAGGTGGAGAGGGTGTGCAAATTTACTTTCTTGGAGAATCTTTCCTGGACCCAACATACCAATGGCATCGTAAAGAAAGCACGTCAGGCCTCTACTTCCTCAGGAGTTTGCAGAGGTTTGGTAAGACATTAGAAACCTTGCAAATTTCTACAGATGTGTGGTGGAAAGTGTCCTGGCTGGCTGCATCCCGGTCTGGCATGGGGACACCAATGCCCCTGAACATAAAGCCCTCCCAGAACATAGTGGATACAGCCCAGGACATCACAGACAAAACTCTCCCCACTACTGAGCACATCTACAGGGAATGCTGCTATCGGAGAGCAGCAGCCATCCTCAGGATCCACACCACACAGCACATGCTATGTTCCCACTTCTGCCATCAGGAAAGAGGTCTCGTTGCCACAAAACTCACACCACCAAGTTCAGGAACAGCTGCTCCCCCTCCACCATCAGACTCCTCAATAACAATCTCAGTCAGGGACTCATTTAAGGACTTATTATTTCACTTTATTGATTTTCCTTTTGTTCTCTCTGTATTGCTCAGTCTTTTAATATTCGTTATCTGTTTACAGTTCTTTGTTTTCTTACGTTTTACGCTGTGTACAGTTTATTTTTTGCCAGTTACTGCTAATTCTGCCACGTCCACAGGAAAAAGGAATCTCAGGATTGTATATCATGTTTGTCAATAAATCTAAATCTAACCTAACTCTAAAGGTGCTCAACAAACCATCATATCCTGCTCTTGGGCTGGAATCCCAATGGATCCGAGTCACACATGGATTCCTCGCATAAGGCAGGGAATTCTGCCATTGCGATCCTACATAGGCCAGGCTCGGCAGGGGATTAGAAACTCCATTCACCTGAGCAGAAGTTTTGACCTGGAGAATCGAAAGAAGATTAAAACTGAACTATTGACTTCCAACAGTATGGGTATTGTTGCAGAGAATGCTTTGCAGGAATTTCAAAGTAAGGTTGTTTAGTGAAAATAAATCTTCATTCTCCCACAAGCAATTTTCTCCCGGGAATCTTACAAACTGGCCAACTCAGCATTCGTAATTTCATTTTTTATCATGAGTGGTAGCCTTTTCCTCGGCAACAGGAAGTGGGCAAATGTTAAGAAGCAGCAATTTGAACTACAAGATTAAATTGTCAGAGGTAACCAGGTTTGGCATTTCATTATTGATTACCAAGACTGCAGTACGAGCTTCTTAATTGTAATTTATGTGTGAATTCCCAGCACATAGAAAACTAGGCTGTTATCAGTGGTTATTCCTCCAAGTTTCCAATGGTTCCTCACGTGGACCAGTTACACCCTTGTAGAGTTACGGGAACAATGTTGTTGGAAAGTATAGTTTCGATTAGCTTCACCTTTAGCTGACCTTACGAACAAAGTGCAGGGTGTAGTGATACGAAGAGCAGGGTGTAGTGATACAAAGTGCAGGGTGTAGTGATACAGTGTAGGGTGTAGTGATACGAAGAGCAGGGTGTAGTGATACAAAGTGTAGGGTGTAGTGATACAGTGTAGGGTGTAGTGATACGAAGAGCAGGGTGTAGTGATACAGTGTAGGGTGTAGTGATACAAAGTGCAGGGTATAGTGATACAGTGTAGGGTGTAGTGATACGAAGTGCAGGGTGTAGTGATACAGTGTAGGGTGTAGTGATACAGTGTAGAGTGTAGTGATACGAAGTGCAGGGTGTAGTGATACAGTGTAGGGTGTAGTGATACGAAGTGCAGGGTGTAGTGATACAAAGTGCAGGGTATAGTGATACAGTGTAGGGTGTAGTGATATGAAGTGCAGGGTGTAGTGATACAGTGTAGGGTGTAGTGATACAGTGTAGAGTGTAGTGATACGAAGTGCAGGGTGTAGTGATACAGTGTAGGGTGTAGTGATACGAAGTGCAGGGTGTAGTGATACAAAGTGCAGGGTATAGTGATACAGTGTAGGGTGTAGTGATATGAAGTGCAGGGTGTAGTGATACAGTGTAGGGTGTAGTGATATGAAGTGTAGGGTGTAGTGATACAGTGTAGGGTGTAGTGATACGAAGTGCAGGGTGTAGTGATACAGTGTAGGGTGTAGTGATACGAAGTGCAGGGTGTAGTGATACAAAGTGCAGGGTGTAGTGATACAGTGTAGGGTGTAGTGATACAGTGTAGGGTGTAGTGATACGAAGTGCATGGTGTGGAGAAAAGTACAGTTCAAAAGTTCAGAAGCATCATCTTTTTACAAATAAAAGGCCCATTTAAGGCACTGATAACAGCAGGAACAAACCTATCCTTGAATCTGGAGGTTTGAGTTTTCAAGCTCATGATAAATGGGCCCTTTAATATGTTGGCTGTTTTCTCAAGACAGACAGATTCATGCTGAATCTCAGTAGAATTATAAAGGATCACCAATTTATTTAATTTTTAATTTAATTTAGACGTACAGCATGGTAACAGGCCATTTTGGCGCATGAGTCCGTACCACCCAATTTATAACCAATTAACCTACAAACCCCATATATTTTGAAAGGTGGGAGGAAACCAGAGCCCCTGAGGGAAACCCACGCAGACACGGGAGGAATGTACAAACTCCTTACAGACAGTACGGGATTCGAACCCCGGTCCCGATCGCTTGCGCTGTAACATTGATGCGCTGACCACTATGCCCCATGCAGTAGAGATGCAGAGAACACTTACTGCAGCAGATCCTTGCAGGAACTACACCCCAACATGAAGACAAACAGACTAGAATCTGAGAGAATTATCCCAGTGGATGTCCTTTGAAAGGAAATAAAGCAGTTTCTTTTTCAATTTCACAAAGATCCAAAGTGAGTCACCCTGGAAAATTACAGCAACATTTTGCTCGTCCAGGCTGCAGAACCTTGTCGGCTGAGAGTGCAATGGTTGAATGCGTTTGAAGAACCGCCTGACTCAACTGCTGAGCTACAAACTGCAGGGGCTCCAGGAGGCAGATTGTTCCCATGGAAAAGAAAAAGACAACTCTAAGATGGTTTGCTTGCTCGAGAGCCAGACTTCGCAGCATCACCGAAGCCTTCCAGGGGAGTTAAAAGGTGAACAAGAACATTAACAAATGTTCATTCCCTGAGATTCTATTGGAAGTAGAGAAGGAATCACTAGTTTTAATCTTTGCCAATACCAACATGAATTCTGGGGATGCTTGCTTCACTTATGTAAAGAAAATGACCCTCTCAGCTTAAAATGATCCAGGACTCTCTTGTTTTTCTTTTAGACACGTCAGAATTGTGACATTTTGCTCACACACTTAACATGTGAAACACGTGTGATCAAGTTAAGTCAAGTTTATTGTCATCTGATTGCACAAGTACAACGCGGCGAAACAGTGTTCATCAGTCCTCAGTGCAAAACACGGAGACACACAACCAGACCTCATACACATACAGACAAGCAATACACATGCAGGACAAGTGTAAATATATACAAATAAATAAATATTGTTTCATGAATATGAGAGTCTCGGAGAGTTAGTATGAGCAGTTCCTCTGGTTGTTCGGCATTCTCACTGCCCGTGGGAAGAAGCTGATCCTCAGCCTGGTGGTGCTGGCTCTGATCCTCCTGCATCTCTTCCCCGGCCCAATTTTCACCACTGGGTTCTTGAGGCCATGTGATCAAGCCCATTGTAAAGTTGTAAAAACACACAGAAATGCTGCAAGGACGGATATATACACGATATCTTTACCTCCTAGCTGCGAGACCGGCTGGGTTTCTACAGCAATTTTCACTACAATCACAGCATCTGCAGACATCTGTGTTTTATCTCCTAGTGAAGCTGGTTGAGATTGAGTTCATTTGAGTGGTGCTTGCACAATGCCAGGATCAAGCAGAACTTTCGTTTGTTATCATGATGGTGGATTGTGCAATAAAGCAATTGGAATGAGGAAGCAAAAGTGCTGGCATGGCCACATTTGTTTTCCATGGGGATCCAATCACTAGAAGTAACACTGAGAGAAGGATCCAAGATCTGAGAGCATTTACTGAAGGTTGTGAGAGATAAAGAGTCATGCACAGGATGTGAAAATGCAACTTAGGAAAATCTCCAAGCCACACATGATGGTTAAAAACCACTTAATTTAAGTGGATTTCTTACACTTCTTCTACCTTTGGTATTCCGCCTGTATTAACTTTTGGAGAGGATGCAGCTACGAAAGAGGTGCTGCACTGTTACAGCACCAGTGACCCTGATTCCAGTCGAGCACCGTCTGTAAGCAGCTTGTACGTTTTCCCTGTGCCTGCGTGGATTTCCTCTTGGTGCTCTGGTTTCCTCCCACATTCCAAAGGTGTACACCGTTTGGCGTATTTGAGTGGCATGGGCTTGTGGGCCGGAAGGGCCTGTTCCCATGTTGTATCTCTAAGTTTTTTAAGTTTTTAAACATTTAGACCATCCTTATAGCTAACTCTTCTTCTGAAGTTCTGTCCTCTTGAATGAGATGAGAGATTCCAAACCTAGTACAGTAAAACCCCTGGTATCCAGCACCTCTGGGCTTTGCTGAATAAGTGAATTTTCCAATTGCTTGAGACTGCGTGCTGTGTGGATTGTACAATGAACGGTGAGCCCTTCTGATTTTAAACCGTATTTTTTACCTATTTATTTTCCGTGATTTTTTTGCTGGTTACCTGAATTCTGGATAACAGGGGTTTTACCGGTATATGATAGGAAGGGCTGCCAATAGATTTGAGTCAAGGAGAAATTTCTGTCAAGGAGCTCTGAATGGTAGCAGCTTGGATGTCAGGAAATCAGAGAACAGATGTTGAGCTTAGAAGTGACAGAGCCATACATCAGGGTTTTATTGATGTGGGACCAATGTCTCCTTGTATTGCTGGTGGAATCAGTTCCTCATACCTATTGATTACAAAGCTCTTGCTCACAGATTGCAATATTATTAAACAGAGGAAGCTAGCCACTTCTGCTCAAATACCACAAAGCCCATTTAATTTTATATGTTTTTTACATAGAATTTGCGTGATTGTTCCATCCTGAAGTGTTTCCCTACCTTATGGGAGTGGAGCTGAATCTTGAATTCTGAATTGTAAAAAGGGTGAATCACACTTCCACAGACTGTGTTTCCAGGTCAAAGCAGCCCCTGAGGCAACATTTGGAAAACTCATTTCTTTGATCAAATCAATATTAAATTCAGGATCATCTTAATGTTGAATCTCCTTGCAGCCTTAGGAATTTAAGATTGGAGAACATCTATGGGGAACACAGCAATCATCAAGGATCAACACCACCCAGCACACTCTGTTCTCGCTGCTGCCATCAGGAAAAGAGGTGTAGGTGCCACAAGACTCGCACCACCAGGTTCAGGAAGAGCTGCTCCCCCCTCCACCATCAGACTCCTCAACAACCAACTCAACCATTTATGGACTCTCACTTGTGCACTTGATTGATTTTTCTCTCTCTCTGTATCGCACAGTCAGTTTGTTTACATTTCTTTATTTGTTTACAGGTGTCCATTGAGTGGTTTATTTTGTACTACCAAAAATTGGTAATTCTACCTCACCCTCTAGAGAAAGACTCTCAGGGTTGTGTGTAATGTCTGACAATAATTCTGCAATCTGAAATCTTTCATCCAGCAAGATGTCGTCCAGGAGACGAAAGAAAACAGAGGCCATGTACAATTGTACAAAAGTTGCCCAAGTTTTATTATGGTGAAAAAAACATAAATATCTTCACTGAGATAATGACTTTCACCCACTTTTTAACATTTTAACAGCAATGAATTAGTTATATGGCATCAGTATTATAACACAGCAAACCCAACCGTAATTTTGAACACATAAAAATCTTCCCAATGGGAATGTGGGGACAACCAAATCATCTGTTACAGTGATTTTGGAAGAATGACCCACTATCACTGTCCTTTCCATTCCAGTCATCACACCCACCTGAGGTTGGTAGAGTGCCTGATCCTCAGCATCTGCAAGCACAGTTGAACTGAAAAGTAAAATGCGGAAGTCTGCAGATGTCGTCGGTGAAGTAAAAACCCTCAAACTCAAACTCAACAGGTCAAACGGTGTCCTTTATGTTGCAAAGATAAAGATCCATATCTGATGTTTCACGCTTGAATCCTTCAGCAAGGTTATGGAAAAATGCTGGCAGACTTTTGTGTTTTACTTCTGACTACTGTAAAACTGAAATCTCTTCGAGGGATCCCCGACCCTGAAGAATTTCTCCTCTGCTTTCTGAAGGGAGTTCTATGGGATTCTCTCTCACCAGTTGTAGGCTAACATTTTCTCATACTTTGATGAAGGGCTCAAGCCCAAAATGTCAGTTATGTATCTTTACCTTTGCTATGTTATGGACATTGTTTAACCTGCTGATTTTCTCCACCTGAGAATTTTGTCCGCAAGGCTCAGACTGGAACTTGAGCCTGAAGTCTTAGAATATAGAACATTACATCCCCGCCCTGCAGACCTCAATGTTGTGCCGACCTACATATTCCCACCAAAAAAACCCGTAAACCCTTTCTACCTCATGTGCCTGTCTAAGAATTCCTTAAATGCCCCTAATGTTTCAGCCACCACCCCTAGCAAGACATTCCAGGCACCCACAACTCTGGGTAAAAAAGTTACCCCTGATGTCTCCCCTAAACTTTCTTCCATTTACTTTGTACACGTCCTCTGGTAATTTCTACTCCCGCCCCGGGTAAAAAAAAACACTGGCTTATCTATGCCTCTCAGAGCCTTGTAGACTTCGAGACCTATGCATAAAATTCCTCGAGGCAGTGATAATACCAATTACTTGCCACACAGATTATATACCCACACCAGCAGCATTTTAGTATTATAAAGGAACATTTCCAGTAAGCAATAACCATCATGTATCATCTTAATAAAGTACAAAATACGCCATTCATTCCATCAGTTCTGTGTTGGCTTCTTGCAAATTCACAGCTGCTTGCCCGTGGCTTTGCTAAATTTTCCTCTTCGAGTATTTATCTTATTCCTTTCCTGACATTCTCATTCCAGACAAAGCATTGCAGATTACAGTAATTGGCTGGAAACTGGAAAAAAGTCTAGTTTGTGGAAGGGAGATCCACCCTTTATAAAACACTGGACACAAAGATTTTGCTTCCTGAACACCTTTAGGTATATTCTATGGATTTTGAGCTGCTGATCACAAATATCATCCTAAAACTTTCCTGTCACGTACCGTCTTTTAGATATAAACAATTTTTGTGTTTTCATGACATATTTAAAGTCTGTTTCAAGAGACAAACCATGTCATTGAAGCTTAATTTTCTGCATATGCACTTGGACTTGTTCCCTGCTGATCTTGGTGCAGTCAGAGACAAACACGGTGAAAGGTTTCACCAGGACATTGTGACCATGGAAAAATGATATCAGGACAACTGGAATCCATTAATGCTGGCCGACTATTGTTGGACACTGACACAAGAGGCATCAGATGCTGAGTACAAATGAAAACCAGCAGTAAAACACTTTTAGATCAGCTGTGTGCAGGGTGGAACTTTACCTATTTATTTTTCACCATTTATTTACTGGTTGCTTGAGGCTGCCAGCTGCGTTTTTACTGTAGTCGAATAGGTGAGGGTGATTTCAGGTAAAAAGAGATATAGGAAGTGATCAATGACAGCATGTTCCTGTTGGAGTGAAAGGTGAAGGCACTTTACAGCCAGTAGTGTATGAAACACAGCAGCTAACAGCAAGGTGATGATATCAGTTTTTAATGAGATTTAGAGTCAGAGTTCTGCAGCAAATAAAAAGGCCCTTTGGCCCAACTTGTCCATGCTGGTCAGGCTAGTCCCATTTGCCTGCATTTAAGATAAGATAGAGGTTGGCAAGTTGTTCCCATTGGTGGGGGAGACTGGAACAAGGAGACATAGCCTCAATATTCAGGGGAGTAGATTTAGGATGGAGATGAGGAGGGACTGCTTTTCCCAGAGGGTGGTGAATCTTTGGAATTCTCTGTTCATCGAAGCAGTGGAGGCGACCTCAGTAAACATATTTAAGACAAAATTGGATAGAGTTTTACATACAAAGGATATGAGGAAAAAGCAGGTGGGTGGAGATGAGCCAATCATCAGATCAGCCATGATCTCATTGAAAGGCGGAGCAGGCTCGACGGGCCGGATGGCCGACTCCTGCTCTTATTTCTTATTTGGGGCATGACCCTATCCATCCATCCATCAATCCAAATGTCTCCAGAATGTCACAATTGCACTGTTCTACCCTTCCCCAGGCAGCTTATTCTATTTACAGCACCCCCGTGTGAACAAGTTGCCCCTCATATCCCTTATGTCTTTATCTCTTTCCTTCAGATCAGTGGTTTTCAAACTTTTTCTTTCCACTCACATTCCACTTTACGTCATCCTTATGCCATCGGTGCTCTGTGATTAGTAAGGGATGACTTAAGGAGGGATGTGGGTGGAAAGAAAAAAGGTTGAAAACCATGGTTTATTCGTCCCGAATTGACTCGTTATGTGCATGGTTTCATAACTCCACAGGAAATGGGCCAAGGACAATTTTTCTCAAGCAAAATATTTCAGTAACAATTAGGTCTAGAGCGGTGATTCTCAACCTTCCCTTCCCACTCACATCCCACCTTAAGCAATCCCTTAGTAATCACAGAGCACTGATGGCGTAGGGATGACTTAAGGTGGGATGTGAGTGGAAAGAAAAATGTTGAAAACCACTGCTTTAGATCTATGCCTTAGAATGAAAACTGTAGATACCCTCATTGTGGGAAAAAGACTGTAACCATTTATCTTACCTATGAACCTCGTGATTTTATAAACCTCTATAAGATCCCCACACCCTCCCACTCCTTACCTCTAGGGGTCCAGGGAGAAATATCCCACCCCATCGTTGAACCCTACCAGTGCCAGAAAGATTCTTGTGAACCTTTTCTGCATCCTGTTTAATCATATCGTTCCTATTTCTGCATGCCAAAAAATGTGCAACATACTCCATGTGATCTCATCAATGTCTTATCTAGTTCCCACAGGATGTTCCTGGCCTTGTACTCATTGCCCTGACTGACCAAGGGAACTGTGTCAAACCCCTTGATCACCCTATCTATCTGCTTCACCTCCTTCAAGGAACTATGTACCTACACCCCCTGCCTTTATTTATAACATTCTCCAGGACCCCACCATTCATCATGTAAGTCCTGATCTGGTTTAAACTACCAAAGTAAAATAATAAACCTTTATGAGTTAAATTCCATCTGCCTGCCCTTAGCCCACTTTCCCAGTTATCTCGATCCTTCTTCAGATACCCCTCCTCACTGTCCACTATACAGTACCATTAATTTTGGTGTCATTCACGAATTTACTAATCAGTGTCTTTCAAGAGTCATTAATGTAGATGATAAACAACAGTGGATCCCTGCACTGATCCCTGCAGTAAACCACTTGTAACAGGTATCCAAACCGAGCAACAATCCTCCACTATGAGCCTATATTTCCTCTCATCAAGTCAATTCTAGATCCAATTGGCTAGCTTCCCCTGGATCCCACACGAACTGACCCTTCAGACCAGCCTACTTTACCAAAAGCCATGTTGAAGTCCGTACAGACCCCATCTATCACCCTGCCCTTCAAAACAGCAATAACATTCGTGCAACACTATTTCCCTTGCACAAAGCCATGTAGACTATCTCTGCCAAGTCCTTGCCTTTCCATATATAAGTAGATCTTGGCTCTCAGGGTCCCCAGTACTAATTTACTCACGGCTGACTTTAATCTCACCAGGCAAGTTGTACTTAAAATAAAAGCACATTAACCACCCTTCAGTTTTACAGAGCCTCACCCACACTGAATGATGATACAGATATATCTGTCTAGAATCCTGGAATTTGTTCACTAGCTTCCCATAATGTTCTAGGATGTGAAGACATGGTTGGAGTAGTGATTAGTGCAATACCTTTACAGCTCCAGCGATCAGGACCTGGGTTCGAATCCCACGCCGTCTGTAAGTTTATACGTTCTCCCCTTGTCTGCGTGGATTTTCCCTGGGGGGTTCTGGTCTCCTCCCACCATTTAAAATGTACTGGGGGTATAGGTTAATTGGGTGGCACAGACTTGTGAGCCAAAATAGCCTGTTACCGTGCTGTACGTCTAAAAACAATTGAAAGATACACTTGATCAGGTTGCGGGGCTTAATTTATCTTTATCCATTTTAAGACCCTCAATGCCTCTACTTGTCAAATGTGAACCCTCTCAAAGATATCGCTGTGTAACCCCCAATTTCCAAACCTCCAAGCCTTTCTCCAGGGCAGTGGTTCTCAACCTTTTATTTTCCACTCACATCCCACCTTAAGTAATCCCTATGCCATCGGTGCTCTGTGATTAGTAAGGGATGGCTTAAGGTGGGATGTGAGTGGGAAGGGAAGGTTGAGAATCACTGCTCTAGACCCAGTTGTTACTGTAAAATTTTGCTTGAGAAAAATTGTTATTGGCCCATTTCCTTTGGAGTTATGAAACCATGCACATAACGAGTCAATGAGGTACGATTAAAACAGTGGTTTTCAAACTTTTTTTCCACCTACATCTTAAAGTGGTATGTGAGAAGGAAGAAAAAGATTTGAGAACCACTACTCCAGGGTAAATACAGATGAGAAATACTGGTTGAGAACCCCACACTTCAATATCCTTGTTGATCTTCAAGTGGTCCTCTTCCTTCCCAGTTCCTTGTTTCCCTTTAATATGTTTGGAAACTCTGTTAGGATTTACTTAGCCTTGCGCGCTGATGTACATTGATACAGCAGCTACAGTATATTGTGATGGGGGAATGAATGGAAGGGATGGTGGATGGGATTGATCTTCTTGACCAGCGTTCTCAATCTTATTTTTGGCTGTGGCCCCACCCCCCGCCCCTTAGCACTCCGCTCAAACTTGATGGGCCCCCTGCCCTTTTTAGTCATTTTATTCCACACTTCTACCAACTCAATAAAAATATTGAAAAATAATTATCATTTCAGTCCTTGTCCCCTCCCTCCCCCTTATGCTGAGGCCCCCATATAAGCTGATGTTGAAAATGGCTGTTCTCGAACAATACTGCAGCTGTATCTATTGGTCAAGTGGGGAATGTTCCTCTCCACTCTGGTTAAGTGAAGTCCCTGGAGAATGAAGAGCTTGAAATGCTGCTGAAGTGTCGGGGATAGATGGATTGATTTGTAATAATTGCTGCGGTGACGTTGAGCCTCTCTGTTAGGTGTCAAACGTTCTGCGACTATCAAGGACTCGTTCACTCTAATACAAACTCCAGAGCCCACGTAGGCCACCATGTAGCTTCTGCAGGATGTCTTTGTGAGCTCTAGGTGGTTTTTCTCTGGAAACAGTAATGAAGCATTATGTAAGGATCCAATTACTGAAAAGAAATGTGGCCAATAAATAATGTGATGCTCATTGGTAAAGCTTATATTGTTGTGCATGATGTTAATTAGTTGAGTTATTCATAGGCATTGAAGAGATCAGCTGCAAAAATCTTAATTTAACAAATACTATTGTTCAATTTAATTACTAGTTATGCTTTGCTTAAAGACCTCTTGTCTTCATGAGCCATATTGAAAGGTTTGTAAATGCGGACGATTGCAAGGACATCTTTACCAATGCAATTGAATTATCCTTAAGCAGGATTCCTTTCTTTCCTGCTTGGCCCCACAATGTCACCTCCTGAATTCCTGACGGATCATTCTCAGATTCTGGGCCGCGGGCAGAATGACCCAAAGGGATTTTCTTATAGAGTGCTGATGCCTCGGCACCCCATCCCCACTTCATGCTGTTATTCCCCTCTGAGCACCCCACCCCCCCACCCTTCCCTACCCTGTCCCCTGACATAAATCAGACTGGTGAGTGAACTGAGAAGTGCTGTAACTCAGCTGTGCTCGTCGCACTCTATTCCTTTTATTGTCCTGGGGAATGGGATGAAGTAGGAAGAAACTGGCTGGCCTAGGTAGCAAAGGAATGTCTGAAATTGTTAGCGATGTCATTGTTAAGGATAAAAGTGAAACACAAAAGTCTGCAGGCACCGTGATTGAAGTAAAAACACGATGCTGGAGAAACTCAGCAGGTCAAACTGTGTCTTTTATATGGCAACGGAAAAGATACAGAACCGATGTTTCAGGCTTGAGCCCTTCATCATTGTTAAGGATGCTTGGTCTGAGGACGGGGCACTGTCCTTACAGATCAGGTTCTGAAACCCTTTCAGTGTGAGAGGATTCACATCACCTGCCTTTGTAATGATACAGATTAACCTGGACAACTGCATCCGGTCGGGGTTACATTGTGGTGTCCTCTACATCGGAGAGACTGGGCACAGACTGGGAGATCGCTTCATTGAGCATCTCAGCTCTGTTCCACTGCAATGGATCTCCCAGTGGCTACCCATTCCAAATGCCTAACCTATTCGCTTGCTGACATAACTGACCATGGTTCCATTCACTGCCAGACTGATACCACCCACAAATTGGAGGAACAACACCTCATCTTCCATCTGGGCACCCTCCAACTGGATGCCATTAACATTGTCCTCCAGTTTCCATTGATCTACCCCCCTTTCTTCTTCCCCCTCTCGTCTTTCCCCCAGCTCTCTCTGTCTTTCTGTCAACTCTTTTTCCTCTGTCTCCTTTCACAGAGCCAAAATCAATTCTCACCTCTCCTCTTATCATATCCAATTGACACCTTTTGTGGGTCTGAACTCCTCCCCCTGCCAGTCTTTATTCTGACACCTTCCTGTTCTTTGCTTATACCTTAAAGAAGGGGTCAGGCCCAAAATGTTAGTAAATCTTTTTTTAAAATATATTTTATTTTTGATTTTCCAAGACTCACACAAATCCAAAACAACAATACATTCCCCCCCACCACCCACCCCTCTCCCTTCCCTCCCATACCCTAATACCACAAGGAAAAGGTGATGTAAATTAACAAACATAAAGAACCAAAAATCGATAGTCACAAGGAACCAAATATAAACCCAGAGTAAAAGGAAAGAATTATGAAACAAGACCCACTTCATTTATCTCAACCATTCCACTATCAGTACGGATTTTTATTTTTATTTTATTTAGATCAGGCTGCCATACCCCAACGAATGTGTCATAATTTCTCATGAAATTGTACATGATTTTCTCCAGGGGAATACAACTCTATCTCTGTATTCCATCATGTGATGTTTAGTTGGGAGTTGGACCTCCATGTGACCTCTACACTTCCTGGCTACCGACAAGGCAACCATCACGGACTGAATGT
This sequence comes from Narcine bancroftii, assembly GCF_036971445.1. Taxonomy (NCBI): domain Eukaryota; kingdom Metazoa; phylum Chordata; class Chondrichthyes; order Torpediniformes; family Narcinidae; genus Narcine; species Narcine bancroftii. Next base: position 66,854,522 of record NC_091482.1, on the reverse strand, counting down.
GGTATCTGGACAGTTTAAAACACATATCCATAATGTTTCCCAGAAGGTGTAATTCAGGATCCTGTGGAAAATCCACCTTTGTGATTTTTTTTCAGAATGTCCTCCCAGAAGGATTTCACCTTTGTACACAGCCAGGTTGAATGGATAAAGGTTGTGGGTGATATAGCTTTACCTCCTATGGATGCTGCGAGACCTGCTGAGAACCTCCAGATTTTCTATGCGTTTTTACTACAATCACAGCATCTGAAGACTTTCGTGTTTCACCCCCTAGTTCACTGCTGCATAGGTCTGCAGCATAAACTACAGATGGCTTTCATGATTTTTTTCCTACTTCAATCTCCTGCACACCAGGGGAAAAAATAACCCAGCCTTCTAACTCAAACCCTCCTGTCCCAGTAACATCCTCAATAAACCTTTTCTTCACCCTTTGCAGTTTAATGCCAAGAGAACAAAATAACGGACCACAGTGATTTCACCTTTGTCCAGTCGTATGGACATGACAGTTGGATGTATTAAGCTAGTAAACACACTGGAGGCTGAAAATGATCTCAGGAAAGAGCAAACGACGGGCATCTAACTCACTGTTGTCAGTTTTATTTTTACTCCATTGCGCTTATGGTCAATTTGGGAACGCCAATTTTTCTGAACTTAGGCATTTATTTTTGAACTAGCTTCAGGATCAGAAATTACATACCGTTCGAAAGGACACTGGGCTCTTTGAGCTTGCCTGCTTGGTAAATTTAATCACCCGATTGTTCCTACTCTATTTTAAGTTTATCGATAGATGTGGTTCGAAGGGAGGGGGTGGCTGAGCTGAGCGATACATCAGCTGTAACCTGACTGAGTGGCTGAGTAGGTTCAAGAGGCCAAATGACCACCTTTGTCTGAGAGCCTTAGTTCATAGATTCTTAATGATCTCCAGAGGGATACTGGTGCAGATCATTACGAAAATAAATCTTTTGTTGTCTGATGTTTGGAACTGAATCTTTTTCTTTTTTAAAATTAATGTCAAAATCATGGTTGGCATCCTGGAGGGTTCATTCTGCAGGAAGCATTTTAAACAGGCAAGAACCAACAGCACTGCAAACCAAGCTATTTCTTTACTTTCTCAAACCTCTGAATCAGATGATACCTTGATAAAGGGCTCAGGCCCATCCTGCAGACACTGTGTGACCTACTGAGTTTCTCCAGCACGACTGTGCATTGGGGGCTTGACCCCAGCATCTGCAGATTTTCTTGTTTAACCAAACCATAAAATGTCTTCAAACCAAATATTTTCCAAGTCTGAAGGGTTTAAGGGACAAGTGGATAGGCCTCTGCACACTGGACTCATGATGAAATTCAACAGATGCAAGATGTTTGAGGAGATTTGGTATGTCACCAAAGACTCTTGCAAATTTCTACATGTACCGTGGAGAGAGAACAGGTTATGGATCTTTATATTGACATAAAGTACGCTGTTTCTCCAGCATCGTGTTTTTACTCTAAATCAGAAAGTTGTGTGTTCGAATGCTGCTTCTGAGTGAAGGAAAGATATCAACTGGCTTTGTGCGCTGTCAAACTATAACTGTGTGTATCTGGAAGACCTGCCTGTTGAGAGTGCTTTCTTTTATGGGGAGTGAACACACTTGTTCAGGCCTGATAGACCACTGCTTTATTAGAGATGGTGGGTTAGAAACTGGTAAAATCAGGGAGGATCCCTACCTCCCTGTACACAGCATCTTCCAGCTACTCCTGTCTGGGCAGAGATACAGGAGTATCAGAGCCAGAACCACCAGGCTGAGGAAACGTTTCTTCCTACAGAGAGTAAGAATGCTGAGCAACTGATGAACTGCTTGTACAAACCCTCCATGGCTCTTCTATTTATTTAGCAATAATATTTATTTATTACAGTATTTGTGCACAAGTATCATTTGTCTGCATGCTGTTACGTGTGTTTGCAGTGTTTTATTCCGAGGACGGGAGAACGCTGTTACGTCAGGTTGTAATTGTACAATTGGATGATAAATAAACAAACAATTCCTGTTTTGAGGTGAGAAGTTAAATAAAGGCCCTATCTGAAGTTTCAAATTGGTAAAAGAGATTCCATGACTCTACTTAAAGAAGAGAAAGACAGTTCTTCCATCAACACCTGAAAAACTGCATCTAAGGCTCTGCCTCTCGTGCGTGATCTGTAATCCCTCTATCCCCTGCAGGTGCATGTGTCATCTCGGCAAGTACAGCCTCAGTCTTGTGCTGGAGTCGCGTGCAATGGACTAAAGCGCTGGGCATATTCAGCAGGTCATGCAACATCCATGGAACTGAAAAGAAACTAGCATTTTGGGCCTGGACCCTTCACTGGGAATGGCTCAGGGCTCAGGCCTGAAACCATAGAACACTAGAACTCAGAAGATAGGCCATTTGGCCCCTCTAGGCTGTGCCAACCATCATCTCCCAGTCCCACTGACCTGCTTCCATACCATAACCCTCCAATCCCCTCACATCCATGTACCTAACATTGGTTACCTTTTACCTCTGCGGACACTACATGTCCTGCTGAGTTTCTCCAGCAAGTTTGTGCATTGCACTTGACTCCATCATCTTATTAAAGCAAAAAATGTCTTCAAACCAAATTCTTTCCAAGTCTGAAGGGTTAAAGGGCTAGTAGTTGGGCCTCTGCCCACTAGACTCATGGCAAAATTCAACAGAATTAAAATATTTTAAATTTAAATTTAGACATACAATTGGGTAGCACGGCCATGTTAGTCCACGAGTCCGTGCTGCCCAATTACACCCAATTAACCTACACACCTAGAACATTTTGAATGGTGGGAAGAAACCGGAGCCCTCAGGGAAAACCCACGCAGACACGGGGAGAACGTGGAAACTCCTTACAGACAGTGCAGGATTCGAACACCGGTCCTGAAAGCTGGCGCTATAAAGATGTTGCGCTAACCACAAGAAGCAAGATGCTTGAAAGAAACAGAATCGGATGGAGTTTGAGGAGATTTGGTATGTCACCAAAGACTTGCAAATATCTACAGGTGTGCTGTGGAGAGCAGAGGACAATAGAGAGTTGTGAACTCGGCCAGCAGCATCACGGGCATTAGTCTCCATGCCATTAAGGACATCTACAAGAGGGGTGTCTCAAGAAAGCAGCGCCTATCCTCAAGGACCCTCACCGCCCAGGCCATGCCCTCTTCAGGAAGGAGATACAGGAGCCTGAAGATGAGCACTCAACGGCACAAAAACAGCTTCTTCCCCTCCGCCATCAGATTTCTGAATGGACAATGAACCACAGACACGACCTCACTTTTTCTCTTATTTAAACCATGTATTCATGGAAATGTAATTTATAGCAATTTTTGCACCTGTGGTGTACAATCCTACTGCTGCAAAGCTCCAATTTCATGACCCATGGTCATGACGATAAACCCTGATTCTGATATCAGTGCTGAGTAACTTAAAAGCAAAAGAATGAAATCTCATCCTTGAGTTTTGAAGATTGCAAAGACTTTGCAAGTTCTGTAAGATAACAGTGTCAAAGACATGGTGTAAACTGGTTCATCCTCAGATGCAAGAAAGGAAGACTGGATGAATATTGAGTTTATCTTCGCCAGCTTGTCTTCCTCACATTCTATTACCACTGGCTTTTAGTAACAGAGTTTAAAAAGCCGTTTCATATCTTTGGCCATTTGAATCTATGTTCCAGAATTTTCAAGAAAGCACAAGTGTCCTCCCGACTATTTCATTTCTTATTTGGACTTCCATCAACTTTGGAGAATTTAATATCAGTCCTAAAATAAAGTATATCTGCCAAAACCATTCTGATTAATCAGTGGGACACAAAAGAGGCTGGCAGATGTTGAGTTCTGAGGGAACAACGAGATGCTGGATGATCTCAGAACCATTTGAGAGAAAAATGGTCAACGTTTTGGGTCGGAAGCCTTTTCTTAATGAAGAACTAAATAAAATGAATATAGGGGCCTGCGAAATGGGTGTGTGTAGCCGCTCAGCCCTTGCAACATTAGGGCGGCACAGTTGGCTTAGCGGTAAGCGCAATGCCTTTACAGCGCCAGCAACCGGGAATGGGGTTCGAATCCCGCGCTATCCGTAAGGAGTTTGTATGTTCTCCCCGCGTCTTTGTGGGTTTTCCCTGAGGGCTCCGGTTTCCTCCCTCTGCTCAAAACGTACTGGGGGTATAGGAACAGCTATTACCCCTCCACCATCAGACCCCTCAACAACAAACCCAATCAGGGACTCATTTAAGGACCCTTACTTGTGCATATTATTGATTTTTTTCTCTCTGTATTGCACAGTCAGTTTGTTTAAATTTCTTTATTTTATTTACATGTGTATGTATCTTCTTGAACACCGTTTTTTGCACAACCAATATGTGGTAATTTTTTCTGGCCAGTAGACTCCATCATCTTATTGTATGAGATGTCACGTATGTACTTGGACAATAAATTTGAGCTTTGAACTTTGAACATCTGTCTGTGCTACAGAATATTGAAAATGTTTCCATCTCAGATTAAATATTAACTACCAGCTCAGTATCCAAAGGAATTTAAATTTCAACTATGCTTCAAATGTATCCCAAATTCAGTTTTGTAAAAGCTCATCTTACATTTACCCCCAGTTCTAGACTCTACATCAAGCAGAATTATTTTTTATTTATCTGATCCTCTTCTTCAACCATCTCCACATAACCAGCAATTCTCAACCTTAAAAACCCTTCGGACTCTGCTCAAAGTTTATGGGCCGCCTTCCCTGTGAAGCAGTCAAGTTTAATTGGTTTCTTCCGTACTTCTCTCCCACCGTCTACATAACAAATAAATCAAAAATATTTTTGATTTCAGTCTGTGGCCCCCCCTTAAATGTGCTGTGGCCCCTGGGGTGTCTGTATGGCCCGTGTTGAGAATGGCTGGTCTAAATTCCAAGAACACAATCTCAGATGGTCTAATTGTTCCCTGTAATTGAACTCCAGAAAAGTTCCTAACAGATTTGTTTGTGAAGCTTTAAAGAAATCTCCCGGGGGGATTAAATTATCGATCCTTGCGCTCAGGAATGGAAATCCACAAGGGAGTATTCAGAAAACCTACAGCACCTTACAGGCCCTTCGGCCCACAAGTTGTGCCGAACATGTCCCTACCTTAGAAATTACTTAGCTTTCCCATAGCCCTCAATTTTTCTAAGCTCCAAAAGTCTCTTAAAGGACCCTATTGTATCAGCCTCCACCACCGTTGCTGGCAGCCCATTCCACGCACCCACCACTCTCTGTACCCCTGACATCTCCTCGAATGTATCTTGACGAAGAATTTTGGTCCCAAAACACTGACCCTTCTTTTTCTCCCACTGATGCTGGTCAGCTCACTGAGCTGCTCCAGCAGATTCCAACATCTGGGGACTCTTGTGTACCCAAATGTTGAGCTTATTTGCAGCACCAAGGTGAGCTAATCGAGTGATGTGGGAGGACAGTATTTTTCCAAAAATTGTCAGGCTCTCAAACCTCCCTAATCTACCCTAATCACAAACTAATCCAGGTTCATCAAAAGATCTGTCTGCACTATTGAAGCATCACTCCTTGTGTACTAACTGCAACTGTGAATATTTATTTATCTATAACCCTTTTATATTAATGATCTGTTTTTCGATCGCATGGCATATTCATTTATCACAAAGCTGCTGGTGTATCTTGCCTACCTGTGCGGCTGCAGCCTGTAAGAATTTCAGTGCCTCTGTGCATTGTATGTGAAAAACTCTCATTTCATACATCATGGAGCAGGATGTGATGTTGAGACTCTGTAAAGCTCTGGTAAGACCTCACTTGGAGTCTGTGTACAGTTTCAGGTGCCTTATTTGAGAAAAGATGTGCTGGCAATGGAGAGGGTTCAGAGAAGATTTACCAGGAATGAAAGGGTTAGTGTATGAGGAACAATTGTTGGCGTTTGGGACTGGACTCGTTGGGGTACAGAAGGATGAGGGAGGACCTCATAGAGGTATTTCAAATGCTGCAAGGCCTGGATAGAGTAGACGTGGCAAAGATGTTTCCCATGGTCGGGGAGTCTAGGACAAGAAGGCATAACTTCACAATGAAAGGGCATCAATTTGAAACAGAGATGTGGGAAAAAAATCTTTAGTCAGAGGGCCGTGAGTCTGTGGAATTTGTTGCCACAGGCGGCTGTGGAAGTGAGGCCGTTGGGGGTATTAAAGGTAGAGATTGGCAGGTATTTAATTAGTCAGGGTTACAGGGAGAAAGCCGGGGAGCGGGACTGAGTGGGTGGATGGATCAGATCATGATTAGAACAGTGGGGCAGATTCGGTGGGCCCAATGCTGGATTGAGGCATAAGCTAAACGAGGCCTCACAATCCGCAGGGGCCTCAAAAATTTTCAGAATTTTCTTTGTTGGGGGGGGGGGTTTAACCTTTTATGTGTACTTACTGGGCATTTTGTGTATAGATTAAATATACATTAAAATTATTTTAAAAATTACATTTAAGGATTGTTTCCAAGCTAAACTATATAATAATCTATTATAGCAATCAAGCCAACCAAATAATAAATAAGTAATCAGTAAATGAATTCATTTAAAAATACTTTGTACTTTTCACTTCAAATGCCTAGCTATTAACTAATTCCCCGTTCTTGGAATGCTATATGATTGGAAGAATGAAGAACTCTGAAGAGTTCGGGAGTTCACTGTCCAATGCCTGGAGGTCGCTATCTGATAACAAACTTCTAACGGCCACGCTGATTAGAGGGAGGGGGTAGATTAATTTTAGGGTTTTTTTTAACCCAAATAATTTGGTAAATGGATTTAATTATGTACATTAAGACTATGTCAATTGCTTTGTTTTTCATATGAATAGGCAACTGGCCAACACTGATATTATTCTTTCTGATTTTATTTACATGTATATGAGATGACTGATTATATATCTCATTGAACTTTATTTGCAAGTTTATTTATTAAACAATAAAAATAGTTTAAAAGAAATAATTAAAAGGGATATATGTTTTCAGTATATTGTGAGACCTTCTGGCGTAATTTTTAACAAGGGGGCTCCAAGCTTTGTACAGCTTAGGGCCTCACCAAGTCTAAATCCGTCACTGGGAGGGCCAATGGGAATATTTCTGCTCCTCTATTTGGTTGTGATCTTATTGTGATATATCATGGTGACAGAATTCTGAAGCGTTGCTGCAAAATGCTTCAGGGGCTGTCACAGCTTTTTCAAGATGAGAAGAAACTGCAGCACAAATAGTGTTTTCCTCTCAGTTGTAAAGTTACACAATTAAAACGTAACAAACAAAGTGGAGGATCAAGGCTGTCAATGTAAGACTGCATAGATCAATGCTAGAAATTCTTGGGGAGGGACTCGGGGTCATTTCTGCAGATGCTTGGGAGTTGTTGCCACTCTTGTCTACAGTGGGACACGAGGTGTGGCCAGAGCTCAGCTGATTTAACCTCCAAGCAGGTGGAATGTCTGAAACCAGCACAGAGACCTGGGGAAGTAGAAGGCGCAGTCTAAGAGAGTTGAATAGTGGGGTGGGGTCAGTGGACTGTCAATACAGAGAAAACAAAAGAAAATCAATAAAATGCAAAAGCAAGAGTCCTTAAATGAGTCCCTGATTGAGTTTGTTGTTGAGCAGTGGAGGGGTAGCAGGAGTGCCTGAACCTGGTGGTGTGAGTCTTGTGGCACCTAGACCTCTTTCCTGATGGCAGCAGTGAGAACAGAGCATGTACTGGGTGGTGTGGATCATTGATGATTGCTGCTGCTCTCTGATGGCAGCGTTCCCTGTAGATGTCCTCAACAGTGGGGAGGGTTTTGCCTGTGATGTCCTGGACTGTGTACACTAGCTTTTGGAGGGCTTTACGCTCAGGGGTATTGGTATCCCCATACCAGACTGTGATGCAGCCGGCCAGCACACTTTCCACCACACCTCTGTAGAAATTTGCAAGGTTTCCGATGTCATACCAAACCTCCGCAAACTCCTGAGGATGTAGAGGCGTTAACGTTCATTCTTCATGTTGTCATTGGTATGTTGGGTCCAAGAAAGATCCTCCAAGATAGTGACTCCCAAGCATTTAAATTTGATCACCCTCTTCACCTCTGATCTCCCAGTGATCACTGGATCGTATACCTCTGGCTTTCCTTTCCTGAAGTCAACAATCAGCTCCTTAGTTTTGCGGAAGCACGGTTAGTGTAGCAGTTAGCGCAATGCTGTTACAGCGGCAGGGACCGTGGTTCGAATCCTGTACTGTCTGTAAGGAGTTGGTATGTTCTCCCTGGGTTTGTGTGGGATTCCTCCAGATGCTCCAGTTTCCTCCCAAGCTTCAAAATGTATTGAGGGTTATTGGTCATTTGGGTGTAAATGGGACGCACTGGCTTGTGGTCCCACAGAGCCTGTTACCTGTATATCTAAATCTAAATATGAGTTAGGGAAGAGTATTACAGGAGGGTCGCCACCAATACTCACAACCCATGAAAGAAGGAAAGGATTGCCACACTCACCATGAGCCATTAGCTAGCATCTCAGCAGAGTCCACGTGGAAAGCTAATTGACTGACTGAGAACTGAGCAGAGACTCAATGCCCTTCAGATTTTACTGCAAGCTGAAGAAACATTCAGTTCTTTCAAAGGCGACTGCTGCAAAGATCTCCATATTGATACGACAGAAATAATCAGTCATAGTCAGAGCTGGTAAATTAAATACAGCATTGGCCTGCGCCTGACACAGTCAGTGAGTGATGTTGGTGCTGGAGTGTGGACGCACTATTCTGTCTTAAATTAGCTCCTGGTCTGATGAAGCATCAATTTAAAAATCTAATTCCTTTCAAACACCTCCCATTTGCTGCATTTCACTCCAACCCTATAATCCTATGGGACCTTTGTTGCAGTCACCTTTGTGGCTCTCATGCATACCTTATTTCCATTCCACCTCTATCAGGTCCATGCTGCCAAGACATTCCCTCACTAAATCTCTCTGTCCTTTTCCCTGTCTCCTCTTTTAAGGTCATCTGAAAGATTTTGTTCCTGTGTCCTTACATAGGGTAGCATCAAATTTTGTTTGATAATGTTGAAACTTCTATATAAATGTGTTGATATTTACATAAATTCTCCTGTTTTAAATAGTTAGGGTCAAGTGCCCTGCCTCAAAAATTTTTCCTTCAAAAAAAATGGAGATTTGGCATGACCTAATTTTAGATTTTATTACTGGCAGTGAATATAAGATATATCACTATATGGATTCATCATTATGTATACCAAGGAGCTTCAAGTCGGATTGACTTCAAGATTAAGTCTACAAAAAGGTACTCTCTCGTTTCAATACTTGGAGCACCTTTGCATTCTTTGGCTTCCAAGTTAACTGATAATTTGGTTGTCAGACACATTTTGAGAACTTGGTTTCAATTTAGAAAACATTTTGATTACCATAGGTTTTTATTGATTCTCCCTATTCTACATAACTCCTTTTTCTTTCACCCTTCGGTCCAAGATATCGGTTATGATCAACGGCTAAGCTTGGGTAGCCAATCTTTTCTAGATCTATATATTAACCAACAATTATCTATTAAATTTAAAATATCTAAACATCACTTTTTTCGTCACTTACATATTAGGAGCTTCTTAAATTCATTAATGTTGAAGCTTGCTCAGAACTTAGGTGGGAAGTATATAATTTTAAACCTCATCATACAGGATTGCTTTCAGCCCATTATGAATTATTTTAAGATTCAGGGATTGTTCCCTGGGTCGGATTAAGAAATTACAGGAACAAGACTTTCAACAACCATTTGCCAAAACTACGTGGGATTCCATTTTGAAACTCGTCTTCTCTTTGTGCTCGACATTCATTAATACAATTTAAAGTGGTCCATCAAGCCCATTTTTCCAATATTCAGTTGCTAAATTTCATCCTAACATTTCCTCTAAACGTGATAAATGCATAACTGAGGAATGTAAGTTGTATCATATGTTTTGTCTATGTCCCTCTCTTTAATTTCTGCCAAGAGGTATTTCTCACTTTGTCATTAGTTCTTAATATTAATTTAATTCCTAGCCCTTTCATTGCTATTTTTGAAGTGAGTGGGACCAATGGATTTAACATTGTCTGTTTCACAATCCCACGTCATGGCTTTTGCTTCTCTCATTCACTGGAAGGGCCATTTTTCTGAGCTGGAAAGCTGCTGTCCCTCCCACTCAGACTCAATGGTTGTTGGATGTGATGGCAGGTCTGCTTCTGGTAAAAACAAATGAGGTGTTCTACTACTGCAGTGGATCTTATCTTCCTTTCTCTTTGGGGTCCTTTTCTCAATTACTTTCAAAACTTGTAGATTAATTATCTTTGGTTTTTAATGACCCCATAGTTATTATTAGTCGTGTGACCTCCTTAACTTGGCCAGCAGCTGTTTGATTCTTAGTTTAGGAATAGATGGGGTGTTTTTCCTTTTTTACATTGAATAACATGGGTTCATATGAACCTTGTTCATTGCTATTTGATACTTGATATTAATACAGATGGACCTCTGTATTTTGCATATGTTAAAACCAATAAAAAAATTGAAAAAGAAGAAATATTTAAGGTCATGTGGTGATAAGGGTATTGCAATTATTCTGTAACAGGACACAGACAGACTGAGGGAAAACCTGGAGCTTAATGTGGGGAAGTATGAGTTTCATCATCCACCTCAGAAATGTAGAGTGACTGTAAAGTTCAGAGGGATCTGGGTGTTGTAGTGGATGAATCCCAAAGACTCCCCAATGAGCAGTGAAGTTGAGAATTAGCACATTCACCTTTATCGCACATGGGCTAATAGGGAGGATTTAAAGGATATTGGTGCAACCACACTTTAATACTGAGTCCAGTTTTGGACCACTTACCTATGAAAAGATATGTCAGCGTTGTCGAATGGAGATTCCAGGGAGGATTGTCCTATCAAGAGAGGCTGGACAAGTTGGCTTTTTATAGTTTACAACAGCCATTCTCATATGCCATTTAAGGTGGTTGGGGGTGGGGGGTGGGGGAAGAGGACTGAAATTATAAAATATTTTAAATGTTTTTTATGTTGTGAATAGGAGAGAAGTATGGAAGAAACCAACTAAATGGGACCCATAAATGTTGAGCTGAATCCTAATTGGGCAATAGCCAAAACAAGGTTGCGAATAGCTGGGAGAGAAGAATGAGAGGGTGACATTATGGAGGCTTCACAAGACCTCTGCTGAGATGTTTCCTGTAGCAGGAGAATCTTCACTGACCTGTTATTTTTTTCTTCTTTTTCAATCTTTTTATTGGTTTTAACATATACAAAATACATAGGACAAGGAGTAAATGTTAATCTAAGCTGCCCTGGGAAAACTCCTATAAATAAAAACTCAAATAACCACAAGGCTGAGGTTCCTACACACATGATTCTGAGTAGACATTTCTTCACTGGTTTTATGGAAGATTAGGTTCTCAGAAACAGCATATATGCCATGAACGTGTCACAGAATTATTTGTTCTGTGGCAGCATCCGAGTTGGAAAAATTGCTATAAATTACATCTTGAAAAATAAATAAATTAGTGCAAAAGAAGAGAGAAAGTGAGGTAGTGTTTGGGGTTCATGATCCATTCAGAAATCTGATGGCGGAGTGGATGGCTCCTGTATCTCCTTCCTGATGGTAGCATTGAAAAGAGGCATGGGCTGGGTGGTGAGGGTCCTTGATGATAGAAGCTGTTGTCTTGAGACACCACCTATTGTAGATGTTCTTAACTCTCCCTGTGCTGAACATTGGCTCCTCCATACCAGACAATGATACAACCAGTCAGAATGCTCTGCATGGTTCACCAGTGAAAATTTGCAAGTCTTTGGTGACATTATCAAATTTCCTCAAACTCCTAATGAAGAACAGTCACTGGCGAGCCTTCTTCATGATTGATTCATGATTCTAGCTCACTCTTTCAGTAGAAGAAGCCAAGGAAGGTTAACCTAGCTTCTGGACAACAGGTGGAAGGGTCCAAAATAATTCAGAAGAATTAGCCCTGGGTATTTTCTCATTTCCAGTGCAGATGAACAAGTCCTTCATGTGGTAAGTAACGACTATGACATGGTTAATATCTGCAAGTGAGGAACATCAGCACCAACTCTGCAGTCTCTTTATCCTATATGACTCATGCTTTATTTCTTGAACAGGATCTAAATTGATATCATGGCCATTGACGTGTGTTGGCAAGAATCTTCATTCACTAGAGTAGTGAATGAATTCACTAGAGAAGTGAAGAATGCACCAAGACATCGTTAACTGTGGTCACCACCTCACTCACGGAGAACTTTGACAGTAACGAGAAAGGGTCTCGACCCGAAACGCCAACTCTCCGTTTCTCTCTGTGGATGCTGCCTGGTTTGCTCAGTTCCTCCAGCTTCTCGTTGTTTGCTTTGCAGTTCCTGAATTTTGTTATGTCTTGTTGATCCTGGTAATGCTGCCCTTACGCTAAGCGGGGGAAGCTTCCCTGCAAGCTAACCACCATACTCTGAGAATTATCACTCAAAGCTTTTGCAAATGATGGTGGACTTTATAATTAATTCAGCTCCAAGACTTTGACCTCAAGCCTCCCAAGAGAATGAATGTTCATTGTTTACTGCTCACATAATTTAGGATTGAGATAATGAAAGCCAAAATGAAGAGAAACATGACCTTTTCTGGGTTGTTTAGCTGAAAATAACACTACAGCATGGAACAGGCCCCTCAGCCCACAATATCTGTGCCGAACATGATGCCCAATTAAACTAAATCAATTCTGCCCACATAGGATCCAACATCACTCCTTTCCTTTAATATTCATGCATCCACCTAGAAGCCTCTTAAATGCTACAATCGTGACGACTTCCACCACTATTCCTGGTAACCTGTTCCAGTCAACTGACACTTTCCCTGTAAATATACCTGCCCTACCCCAAGTGAGTAATCACCTAATTTGAGGGTTATAGAACATAGCATTGCAAAACTAACTGCTACTGGAATCAGACAAACAAACGCTGCAGATGGTGGAATCTTCAGCTGACAAAGTGCAGGAGAGATTCAGGAGGTCAGACCGCAACCGTGGGCAAAAATGGTCAGTCAATGTATTAAGTTTTGGAAAGAAAAAGCATTTTAATTACATGCTGATAGAAAACTTGGAATGATTCCAGACAACCAAGTCCTGAGCAGGGTAAGTAGTTTCAGTCATGCATTTTGCATGAAAGGTTGGAGGCTGTTCTCAAACTGGGACAGGGTCCCCGGCTGTAATCAGGCTTCAGTGGAGTGGGTCTTGTTCTCATATTCAGATTCAGGTTTATTGTCAGGGTACATACATGACATCTTATTTCCTTTGGGCGAGGCAGAATTATGGGATTCCTGTCTTACCCTCCCACTCTGTCCTCCTTGCATTGTCTTTTCAACTATATTTAACCAGTTTCGATAAAGGTTTTCGGCTCAAAATGTTGCCCATTCTTTTTTTTTCCCATTGATGCTGTAGGATCTGCTGAGTTCCTCCAGCAGAGTGCTTAACTTAACACCACATCACCTGGTTTGTCTTTACTGCAACCTCAAAAGATTCCAGCAGGGCTTTAAAACATGATTCCCTTTTCATAATTCCATGGTGGCTTTGCTATCATTATTTTCTAAAAGAATAAGGCTACAAGCCACCATCCTGTCCATCGAGAGCATCCTGGCTGGCTGAATCACAGTGTGTGGTACAGTCGCTGTACAGTGTTGGATTAGAGGTGAATCCACTGGACCATAAGAGTGGCAGAGAGAATCACTGTGATCTCCATTCCCCCCACCCCAATGATATGATCTACTGGATCCTTGCTTGAAGAGGGAGCACAAAATCATTGAGGACCCCTTCCACCCACGCTTAGAGCATCTGTCAGCTACTCCTGTAAAGAAAGAGAAACAAAGCCAGAACCACCAGACTGAGAAACAGCTTTTTACTACAGGCAGTGAGAATGCTGAACCATTGAATGAACTGCTCATACAAACCCTCTGAGGCTCTAAGAAAAAATTTAAATTATTTATTTATATTTATAAATGTACATTAAACCCCATGGTATCCAGAATTCAAGCACCCTGGAGCCTCAAGTGATTGGCAAAAAAATTGAGGAAAATACATTTTAAAAATTAAAATAAATTAGAAAAACAGGTAAAAAATACACAAGTTTAAGATTGTAAAAGTTAATGTTCTCTGAAGTAACAAATAAACTTTTGGTGAAGATGGGAGCAAATATTCAGCCAGTGGAAGGAGGGCCTTGGTCGGGCTTTGCTCGTAGTAGCTATGGTGTCGCCCAGGATGAAGAGCTGGTTGATGCCGTTCATCGTTGGGCTGACTTTCTTAAAGTGTCTCCTTATCCTTGCTTAGTAAGAGTTGCCCCGGTCAGAGGCTTTATCTGTAAACTTTGGTGGGGGGGGGGAAGTTAATTATAATGTTATTGTTCGTCTTTGGGGCGGCTCCATGGAGGGGGAGGAACCTGCAGATGCAGCGACAATTAAATGTTTTCAAAGAATGTGACTGAAAATAAAGTAAAATACTTTAAGGTTTATATATTCATGGAAGTGAAGGTTGTTCAGTGTAAGTAAAGTCTAGGATTTTTGTCTTTTAAACTGTTTATTCTTAATGCAGGTGTATTAATTAGGTGTTGTCAGAGTAAGTCTCAAGCAACCGGAAAATACACTTATCCGCCATCTTCCAATTCCCATAGATGCCGGATACCAGGGATTTTACTGTATTTACTGCTTATGTATCATTTGTCTGTATGCTAATCATATCTGGTTGTGTGCTTGCATGTGTTTGTGCCAATGGCCGGAGAACAATGTTCCATTGGGCTGTACTATAATCACATGATAATTAACATGAACTTGAATCCTGCACAACTTCCTTAAAAATAGTCCCAAGCATTTTTCAGACAACTGTTATCTGGCTAACATGTCCACAAATTGTTGCTTTCTATTTTACTCTTTTCTTAAATCCCGCTGTTATATTTTATACCAGGAAAAACACAATGTGGGAGAAACTCAGCAGGTCAAACAGCGGACTTCATATAGCAAAGATAAAGAGACATTTCAGGTATCAGATTTATTGTCGAGTTTTCTTTCTTTGGCTTGGCTTCGCGGACGAAGATTTATGGAGGGAGTACATACACGACATCACATACAACCCCAAGATTCCTTTTTTCTGCAGGCCAGGCAGAATTAATTGGCAGCGCAAAAAAATTAAACTGCACACGGCGTGAACATGTAAACAATCAAAAGAACTGTAAACAGATAATGTTTGGGGCTTGAGTCCTTCATCAAGTATATTTGCTACCCCCTGTTCTTAGTGAACCACTCTTTGGAATCTACAATTTTCATCGCCGCCTTCTTCAATCTCAGATCCGAGTGATTTTTTTTGCCCCTCAGTCCCATTAATGTTTCTAATGCCAGTTTAATTTATTTTAAATTAAATTTAGATAAACAGCACGGTAACAGGCCATTTCAGCCCACAAGTCTGTGCTGCCCAATTTACACCCAATTAACCTACAGTGCTCTTTTTTTTTTGCCTTCCTGTTTAATCTCACCCTGTAGACCTTAATTTATTTTCCCCAGGAGGTTTTCTATATCTTCCATCTTGAAGGCAGACACAGAATATTTAATTTTGCTGCCTTTTCTTTTTTCCCCCAATGACTGAAGACACATCAAAACCAACTAAGTGTTTTCAACATTTTCTGCTTTTGGCATAACTAGTCTATTTGCACATTCCTTTATTTTAAAAAAAATCATGCCCTGGTTGTTCTTTGCAAAATTCAGACATGTTTCTACCATTTGGGCTGAACGCTTCCTTTGGCAATATTGGCTTTAACCTAATAATATTTTTAATTTCTCTAGATAGCCTCAGCTGGATAATTTTCCCTGCTAGCTTTTTTATTTTGTCCCAGAGTCAGAAAGAAACATAGAACATTATAGCATTGAGAAAAGGTCTGTGCCAAATAATTATTCTGCCTAGTCCCACTGACCTGCACTCATTCCATATCCCTCCATACCCTTCCCATCCATGTACCTGTCCAAGTTTTTCTTAAATGTTAAAATTGAGTGCACTTTCACTTGGTAGCTCATTGCACACTCCCACCACTCTGTGTGAAAAAATTCTGCCCAATGTTCCCCGTAAACGTCTTCCCTTTCATCCTTACCCCATGTCGCCTGACTTGTCTCTCACCTAACCTCAGTGATAAAAAGCCTATTTGGACTTACTCTATCGATACCCATCATAATTTTGTACACCTTTGTCAAATCTCCCCTCATTTTTCTACGCTCCAGGAAATAAAGTCCTAACCTGTTTAACCTTTCCCTGTAACTCAGTTCCTGAAGTCATTATAAATCTTCTCTGCTCCCTTTCAATATTATTGAGATCTTTCCTGTAGTTGGGTGACCAAAACTGCACACAATACGCCAAATTTGGCCTCAACAATGTCTTATACAACTTTACCATAACAACCCAACTCCTGTACTCAATATTTTGATTTACGAATGCCAATATGCCAAAAGCTCACTTTACGACCCTACCTACCTGTGACTCCACTTTCAGGGAATTTTGTATCTGAATTCCCACATTGCTCTGTTCTACCGCACTCCTCAGTGCCCTACCTTTTACCATGTATAACCTACCTTCTAAAACACAACACCTCATTCTTGTCTGTATTAACTTCCATCTGCTATTTTGCATCCCATATTTCATCCGGAACATTCAGATCCATGTGGATGAGGTGTTGTGTTTTGTCCTTGAGGCACACCATGAGTCACAGGCCTCCAGTCAAAGGGGCAATCATCCACAATCATCCACTCTGGCTTCTCCCATAAAGCCAATATTGAATCCATGAATATCCAGCGCCTGAAACTTCCTGTCTAAACTCCCATGTGAGACCTTGTCAAAGGCTTTAGTAAAGTCCATTTAGATCACATCCACAGCCTTTCCTTCATCAATGTTCCTGGTAACAATGCTCAAAACACTATAAGATTTGTTAAATATGACCTACCACACACAAAACAGTATTGACTATGTCTAATCAGTACCTGAATATTCAAATTCTTGCATATTGAATCTCTTAGAACACCTTCCAGTAACTTATCTGCTACTGATGACCTACAATTCCCTGACTTTTTTTAGGAGCCTTTTATAAACAGAGGGGCAATATTACCCCAATTCTTCTGCACCTCTCCTGTGGCTGAGAATTTTACATATATCTACCAAAGCCCCTGCAATTTCTGCACTAACCCCCCTCAAGGTCCGAGGGAATACCTTCTCAGAGCCTGGGATTTATCTACCTCTATTCGCTTTAAGACATTAAACACCTCCTTCCCTTTAATCTGCATAGGTTCCATAACCTCACTGCTTGTTTTCCTCACTTCCTTAGATTCTGTGCCAGTTTCCTGAGTAAATAAAGGCAAAAAGCAACCATTTAAGATCTCTCCCATCTGTTCTGGCTCCATACATGGCCGGCCACCCTGATATGCAAGAGGGCCAATTTTGCCACTTACTATCCTTTTTCTCTTAATCAACCTGTAGAAGCCCCGAGGAATTTCCTTCACCTTGTCTTTGAAAGCAAGATTTCCCTCAAATAATTTCCTGCATTTTTTAATATTGCGCAAGTACGGCATTTACTCCTTGTTGCTTACACCTGCTATACGCCACTCTTCTTAACCAGACCCATAATATCCCGTAAAGATACCTGTTGCCCGAAAACGTTGCCTTGAATCCTTCCAGGAACATACAAACTCTGTCAAAATTTTACCTGTGAAGGCCTCCCACATACTGAGCACATCCTTGCCAGAAAAAAAACCTCACCCAATCCACACATACCAGATTCTTCCTCATTTCCTCAAACCTGACCTTTCTCTGTTTAGAATCTCAATCCAAGGACCAGACCTATCCTTATCTATAATTATCTTGAAACTAATGGTATTACAATCACTGGACCCAAAGTGTTCCCCTGCACATACTTCTGTTAACTGTCTTGTTCCCTAACAGGTGATAGAATTGAACTCTCTGTAGATAACACCTCAATTTAGAAAACTTTCCTGAACACATTTGACATCGAGCCCTTTTACAGTGTGGGAGTTCCAGTCAATAGTTAAAATCAGCTACTCTCACAACTTACTTTTTCCTGCAGCTGTCTGCTATCTCCCTACAGATTTGTGCCTCCAATTCTGTCCGACTACTGGGTGGCCTGTAATACAACCCCATTAATGTGGTCACATAACTTTATACTCTTCCTCATCTCCACCTTTCTAGCCTCAGTAGGTGAGTCCTGTTTGTACACGACCATGATAAACCGTAGGTCTCTAAAAGGTTGGGGAATGGAGGTCAATTTATCAACCGGTACAAATTATTTTCTGGTACTATGTGTACCATGTGATCAACTAAGGTTTAATTTCTGTGAGTGACAGAATTTGCAGATTGTTCGGTGTTTCAGCATTTCCAGCTAAAGGTCATGTAAACCTTTCTGACATGCAAGAAATCAAGAACCAGAATGAAAACAGCTTTCATCTAATTATTTCTGTACTTCCACTGAAAATTACTGCCTGCATATTGGATCAATGCATTAAACGGGCATTTGGGGAAAAAGTTAAAGCCTTTCGTCAGTGCAGAGGTCTTTCTCATGAAAAAGTCCAGAGACATTAAATGTTATTGGCTAATAAAGAATGCAACTCTGATTCATCTACGTTCACTTTGTAGGAATCTATCTAACAAGATATAATATCTCAGGTCCATAATAAAATTCAGCTAATCAAAGGTTCCTTTTATTGTTATTTAATAATAAAAAAAATTGAATATATATGATATACTTCAACATTTGCTGTTACATAGGCAAAGAGCAGTAGTCTCATTGAGAACGCTTCAAGCGGTCAAAAGTGCAGTGATCTAGTAACAGCAAATTCAATAATCCAAGTTAAACTATAGATAAAACAATGCAAGGAACACACCTTAGATGGCTGTGATGCTTCATTACCCGATGAGCTGAACACCTTCCATGTCCGCTTTAGGAAGAAGAAGTAAACCGTGTCTACTAGAATCCCAGCAAAGGCTGAAGACCCTGTCATATCTGTCTCTGAGGGTGATGTCAGAACATCATTCAAGTGAGTGATGTTTTTCTTGCATTATTTTTATTTATTTTGTATGGTAGTTTATACAAATGTTTGCCCTGTGCTGCTGTTGCAACACAACTGACATGTTCATGACGAGAGAGAGAGAGAAAGAGAGAGAGAGAGAGAGAGAGAGAGAGAGAGAGACTCAAGCAAATGTGTCAGGTAATCAGACACAGTGGCGGAGGCTTGCAGGTGGTGATCTGAAGTGAGAGAAGAGAAATGTTCTCTATGATCAAGGACTCTCAGAGCTGTGGTCAAGAAGCAACAAAATAGATGTTGGGATCTGGACAAAAGCAAATGCTGTCAATGGGGTGATACGGTTAGCACAAAAAGGGCAGCACGAACACAAGACACTTTCTTTGCACCAGGATAATTGTGAATATTTTTTTATCTACCTTATATTTTAATTTCATTTAATCAGTTTACTGTTATAGTTTTCCTTTACAAGTACCTGTTCAGCTGTAGGAAGTAAGAAATCCAGCATGAGTACCTTGTACAATATGTATGACAATAAACTCACTGCCATTATTCATTGGATGGCTTGGTTAGCGTAGCCGTTAACCACTACACTGGCTGCATGCCTACCAGCCTACTGCAGGGGGCAATCACTGTACCTGTAGGTAGGCAACCTGGGATGCTGGCCCCACCTACTCACTGTCAATCACCAGTCCGTATAAAGACTCGTGCCGGCCCCTTTGGTAGTCAGTTGAGCACACAGACCCAGGAAGTGATGGAGACCTTGTGTTTATGAACTTAAGCAGATTAAAGCCTGTTCGTACAGTCTACGAACTTTGTGTCTGAATTCATTGCACAGCAGTGCTCACATTAGCACCACACTGTTACAGCACCAGGTTCAAATCTCATGCTGTCTGTAATCAGTTTGTATATTCTCCCCGTGTTTGCGTGGGTTTTTTACAGGTGCTCCGGTTTCCACCCACCCTTCAAAAACGTATGGGGGTTGTAGCTTAATTGGGTGTAATTGGGCCAGAAGGGCCTGTCTAAACACCATGATACACTTCTAATCTTCTTCATTCACACAAATGATGCAGATATCAATACCAAGGCTATTATTCACTATTCAAAGGATATACATGTAATTTAGTCCTTCTCCTATTTCTGTTGTTTGTATCTTCAGCCAATGGGTAATGAGTCGACGCTTGGTTCACAACTTTCACTCCCAGACATGAGGAAGATCATGTGGTGCAAGCACACTCAGAAATGCTGGAGGAACTCAGCCAGTCTCACTGCATCCATAGGAGTGAAAGATATATTCGTGACGTTTCAGCCCGAGCCCTTCTTCAAGGTATAAGCAAAAAACCGGCAGCATCTGAATAAAGACAGAAGAATAGCCGGAGTGGGGGGTGGGGGAGAGGGGGGAGAGAGTCCAGACCAACAGACAAAAGGTGTTAATTGGATATGACAAGAGGAAAGGTGAGATGTGCTCATATCCAAATGACACCTTTTGTCCATTGGTCTGGACTCTTCCCCCTGCCATCTTCAGACTTTACTCAGATGCCTTCCTGTTTTTTTTGCCTATACCTTGAAGAAGGGCTCAAGCCTGAAACATTGGTGATGTATCTTTACCTCCTATGGGAGCTGCAAGACTGGCTGAGTTCCTGCAGTATTTTGGTGTGTTTTTACTACAATCCCAGCGTCTGCAGATAACATTATGGATGCTAACAGTTAACAACCTTGATGTCTCTGCTACATCCAGACTACAGGATCTGACTATTAATGGATGGCACTCTCCTCCTTACCCAGAGAACCAGTGGATCCAGCCCCACACTAAGTGGAAACAGGCAACTCTGATCAGAAAACTAACAGTGCAATGGCCTGTAGGTCCTTAAATTGCAGGGCCTCTTGGTTTATATGAATAATATATAGAACATGTTTGATAAGGATTATAACACAAGCTCTTAAAAAAAACGTCTCCAAAGGAATTAAAATACTGGACAGTCAGAATGCTCTTGAAACTCTATGCATTATTCAAAACATGTCTGTTCTCCCACCAACCAGCACTTGAACCTGAGAAAGAGTGACTGAGATCTCCCAGGGGCTTGTCAAGTGAATAAATGCACAGATGGGATTACTGATGATAAAGCCTCCCACTTTTCTCTCCTCCCTCTGTAACTCCTAACTCTTCCACAGCAAGGGCAAGCACAATTCACCCGTTCCCTCAGCTCCGTAACCCATGACAGGGTTAACAACGTGAACAGCCACTCAGACTGTGAGAGGAAGTCGAAGCAGTGACCCAGCCATATTTTGCAACAATGCACAGTGTGAGAGCAAGGGTCAAACCTGCTTCATGTTTTCTAAGGGAGAGCGAAGTGTGAGCTCTCCTTGTGAGCATGAAAGGTTTCTGCATTATTCGGGATGCTAGGTAACTGGAAGGAAAATGACAAGCACCGTCTTTTAAAGCTTCAACAGTCTCAAAATGATTTTGCAGAGATTTCACTAGATTGGGGAATAGTCCAAAGACATTTGCCTAATCTTCACCCCCCATGACATTCATCTGAAACTGGTTTTCAGTGTAGATTACAAAATTTAATTGAGGTTCATTTAAATTTGGATATGAATATTTACCATGGAAATGCCTTCTGTCCAAGCTTCCTGAAAGATCACTAGAGTAGTTTTGAGGTGAATCAGTTCTCCTGGCCTTCCTAATCTCCTTGTGGTACCAGTTTACAGTCACCCAGAACCTGTCGAGCCCACTAAATAAAACTGGGTGCAAATTGTGATTGTGATTGAACTTCTGGCAAACTTTTACAAGCTTATAAATCCCCAGTCACACCAACCAGTAATAGTTGATCATTTGATTTAATCAATAGTTAACTTAGTCAAAAAGTCACACATGTTGGAAACAGGCCCTCAAGTCTGTGCTGACCATCAAGAACCCATTTCCTCTCCTCCTATTTAATTTTCCTAAAATTCCCATCCACTTGCACAAATTCTACCCCTCACCGATACGGGGGGTGGGGGGGGGGGTTCCAATTTAACAAACAATAATTGGAGGGTCGTTGTGATGTGGGAGAAATCTGTGGCAAGCTGTCCTGATCCCAAACCCAATGCTTCGACTTGAGTCCTCACAGGCTCAGGTTGTGTGGTCAGGGCCTAATGGAAGTGGAGTTGATGCAGACGGTGTCGTCAAATGTGAGCTTATTGAGCGAAAGATCAGGCTTGAGGAGTTGACTGATACTGGTCTTGACTTTTGTGCTGTTACATAAATGCATTCATTGTTTCACAGACCTCAGTAAACATATCACAGCTAACAACGCACACGGGAAATCCAATTGCGGTTTCGGAAGAGTACATTAGTGAGTTGGAAACATTGATCAGCAATAAAATACACAAATTAATTGGATTATGTAATAGCCCATTAAGTGTTCTAAAGTAGCAGTTCATGCTGATTTTTTAAAATCCTTTTTCCTGGATCACATTCCTCTTGGCAGTCGCATGCCCTCAGGTTAAGATGATGCCACTGCAAAGATCACTGTCAGCTATTTAATAGGCGCATCTTTCTGCCTGCAGATGGAGTCTTTTGGAGTGAAGTCCCTTTTGCTTTTGTCCAACAACATTGGTGCTTGCAATTACAGCAAACCCTATTTGGGTTTTAAATAGATGAGAAATCAAGAACCATGGCCAAAACATCAGAAGGAGATAAGAACATAAGAAAAAGGAGCCATCCAGCCCATCTAGCCTGTTCCACCATTCAATGAGATCGACTGATCTGATGATAGACTCATCTTCACCTATCACCCCATATCCCTTAATTCCCCCACTATGTAAAAATCTATCCAACCTTGTCTTAAATGTATCCACTAAGGTAGCCTCCACTGCTTCAATGGGCAGCAAATTCCACAGATTCGCCACCCTCTGGGAAAACAGTTCCTCCTCATCTCCATCCTAAATCTACTACCCCAAATCTTGAGCCTATGTCCCCTAGTTTTAGTCTCCTCCACTAAGTAAGTTTGAAACAACTTACCTATCTCTAACTTAGCTATGCCTTTCATAATTTTGTCTGTTTCTATAAGACCCCCCTCTCATTCATCTATATTCCAGCAAGTACAGTCCCAGATGACTCAATCTCATAGGCCAACCCCCTCATTACTGGAACCAACCTGGTGAACCTCCTCTGCACCATCTCCAAACCCAGCACATCCTTCCTCAAGGAACTACACGCAATTCTCCAGATGTGACCTCACCAGTACCTTGTACCGTTATAACATAACCTTCCTGCTCAAAAATTCATCCCTCTGGCAGTGAAGACCAACATTCCCTTTGCCTTCTTGATCGCCTTCCATGCCTGTGACCCAACCTTTTGCAATTCATGTACAAGCATGAACTGAAAGAATATTTAGATGTTGAACGATCTCCCAAAAAAGCTTGACTTATGGATTAGAGCAGTGGTTCTTTCCACTCACATCCCACTTTAAGTAATCCCTATGCCATCGGTGCTCTGTGATTAGTAAGGGATTGCTTAAGGTTGTATGTGAGTGGTAGAAAAGGTTGAGTCTAGTCCTGATAAATTCACTTAACTGGAACCTATCAATCCCCATGGGAGCCAGATACCAGGGTTTTTACTGTATGTAGCAGAAACATGTCGATGAAGTAAACATAGGCTCCTTAAAAAAATGGGAAGGGGAAATATTAATGGAAATAAAAAGTGGCTGAGGCTTTGAACAAGTATTTTGTGAGGGTCTTCATGGTGGATGGTAAAGGTGAGGGGTGGAGAGGGCCTGATGCGATGGCCATCAAGAAAGAGGCAGTGCTAAGCAAACAAATGGGTCACTAGGTTGATGTCCCCTGGCCCTGATGGTAGGGATCCCACAGTTCTGAAAGAAATAGAAGAAGTCGTCGCAGCTTCATTTGTGATAATTTACCAAAATTCTCTGGACCGTGGGCAGGTCACGGCAGATTGAAAAACACTAAATACTAAGCCACTGTTTAAACAGGAAGGGGGAACAAAATGCAGGTAGCTATAGGCCAGTTAGCTGAAGTCATTGGGATATGTAACATCCAGGGAAACTTTAGTGGTCACAGGGAGAAGGTGCGAACTCCACACAGACAGAAGCTGAGTTCAGGATTGGCCCTGCATCACTGGAGATGGGAAGCAGCACATCTCCCAGATGTTTTATCCATGCTATCCTCCAAAACCCACAGCCTCAGCCTCAGGGAAGGACAAAGGTGGTGGCTCACCACCACCCACAGGTTTCCCTCCAAGTGGTGTACTTGCAAGATATCCCTCTTTCTTCATCAGCACCCAGTCCCTCTCCAAAGCACTGTAGATATACCTTCACAGGCGAGACTGCCGTCTCCAGGGCGATTAGGGATGAGTAATAAATGCCAGCAATACCCAAATCCAGAGAAATGCATCGATAGATTTTTAAAAATGCAGCTGAGTGAGTAGAAGATATTGCCATGAATTATCGAAATAGGAATAACATTAGACAGTCCAGGACCTGCTGCACATGTTTGCAGAGATGTGTCAGCTTTCATTGTTTAAATAGCATTGGTTAGCCAACCGGGTCTTTGCAGCAGTTTCCTGTGTCGTATTCCTGCAGCTTTCTTGGTGAGATTTACCTTCCTCACGGCCCTCTGTCCACAATGTATTTGTTGCAAGCTCATTCTAGAGATCAAATGCTCATGGTAATTGTTTAGGAAATTACCTTCTAAAATACTATCATACATTTGCATGGTACTACATAGAACTGAATAGAAACTCACAGTGTGCAATATTTTTGATTACAATTTTACATTTAAATAATATATATTTAAATGTAGACATACAGCAAGGTATCAGGCCCTTCTGGCCACTCAATTACACCCAATTGAATTACAGCCCCTGTACATTTTGAAGGGTGGGAGAAAACCATGCAGACATGGGGAGAACGCATAAATCCCTTACAGGGAATGACGGATTTGAACCCAGGTTGCTGCCCCTACACTAACCCTGCTGCCCCTACACTAACCATACCCCCTACACTAACCGTGCTCCCTCCACTAACTGTGCTGCCCCTACATTAACCGTGCCCCCTACACTAACCGTGCCCCCTCCACTAACCCAGCTGCCCATTTGTCAATGACTTCAGTTGTCTTTCTTGATCACATTATTTGTTCAAGAGAACTCTTAACATTCTACTGCTAACTTGAGTGCGGGGAGGGGAAGATAGAGATGAAGAAATCTCTAGGTAAAATTCAGCACAGTCACATAATGGCCTACACCACCTGGTTTGCTTTGGATCCAGGAAACCAACAGCTTTGGGGACCACAGTTAACCTTTGTTTGACAATGGGGTAAGATGAGATGATAAGTTTATTGTCATATAGATAAGTAAAATACATAGATGCACCAAAGTTCTTGCTTGCCATAGCATGTATAGAAGATGGATCAACCCAATAGTATAAATTAAATTATCACAGCATACAATGGGACATAAAAAGAGATAATAAAAATCACGTTGCAGTTAGTGCAATGAAAAAGTGACATTTCAATAGTACAGACAGATATTCTCTCTCTCTCTCTCTCTCACACACACACACACACACACACACACACACACACACACACACACACACACACACACACACACTCTTTTCCCTTTCCCTGTCTCCTTTCACAGAGCCAAAATCAATTCTCACCTTTCCTCCAATTAACTCCTTTTGTTAGTCTGGACTCCTCCCCCTCCCATTCTTCGGTAGTTGTTCTGGTAATATATCTTTACCTCTTATGGATGCTGCGAGAGCAGCTGAGTTCCTCCAACATTTCTGTGCATAATTAGATCTTCTGGTGGTCCCATGTAGTTTATGGTTTGGTTTAAGGTAGTATGCGGAGATTCAAGGGCCTGATAGCTGTGGTTTAAAAAAAGTACTGTTCATGAACCTAGAGATGCTAGACTTCAGGTCTGAAAGTCACAGCGTAAAGAAATGGTAACCAGGGTGCTGGTGATCTTTTGTGATGTTAGTCGGGGTTTCTGCTCCTCGTCGTAATATGCACCGCATCAGCCAATGCGTGTCTCCCGTAGTTACAAGACCTGTTGGTAGACAGCGGTAGAAATTTGATGGTGCACCATCTTTTCTCAGGAGCAGTGTTTAGACAGCAAGCGTGCAAGAGGCTGCCACCTCCAGAAGTAATACTGAAGAGTGCTTTGCCTAAGCAGGGAGCAAGGTCTAACCCTTCACTTGTTCCATAAGCCTGGTGAAACGCTGAGTGACTTCACCTGAGTAGGCTTCACCTGCAAGCAGCCTGATAATCCTTAGCTGAGATTAATGTTAAGGCAGAAACATAGTGGGAAGAGAGAACATGTTATCCTTCTAACTTCACTGCAATGCCACGGACAGTTAATGATATCCTTTCCAAAGCACCATGGAATTCCATTGATTAAAAAAATATTCACAGGATGTGGACATATCAGCCAATGCCAGCACTTATTCCCCATCCCTAATCCCCCCTGAAATGAGAAGGCAGTTAAGAGTCAACCATATTAGTGACCAACTGGATGAGGAAGGCAGG
This sequence comes from Narcine bancroftii, assembly GCF_036971445.1. Lineage (NCBI taxonomy): Eukaryota > Metazoa > Chordata > Chondrichthyes > Torpediniformes > Narcinidae > Narcine > Narcine bancroftii. Next base: position 66,827,894 of record NC_091482.1, on the reverse strand, counting down.
TGTTCTGCAAAACCCAATGCTGGAGAAACCCAGCAGGTCAAACAGTGTCCTTTATATAGACTTTTTGGGCTTGAGCCCTTTATCGAGGTGTGGTAAAATGTCGGCAGGCGTCCAAACAAAATGTTAATGGGGGAGGCATGGTCGTAAAGGCAGGTGGTAATAGGTGGAGAAGGGAGGGAGGGGACAGCAGCAAGCAACAGGAGAAGGGAAGGCTGGGTGAATAGAGAGGGAGGGGGTGAAAGGGGGAAGAGAAGGGAGAGGGAAGGGCAGAGAGGAGAGCAGGTGAGCAGAAACCAGAAAAGTCGATGTTAATACCATCTGGCTGGAGAGTGCCCAGATGGAAAATCAGGTGTTATTCCTTTGAGTACATGGCTGTAGAGCTTGAGAGCAGCAGGGATTACAGATGGGGAGCAGTGAGAGAAAATCCCACATAGTCCTTAAAAAGATGAATCGAACAGGTGTCTGTGCGGCTGCAGAGGCTGCGGGAACGCTGGAGGCAAATCCTCAGACTCTCGGTGACTCTGAAGGGTCTCGCTTGCTCTTATGGTTGGGGGGTGCTGGGCAATGCGAGTGTCACCTCTTTGCGTGCCTTTAAGGCATGCAAAGACTAATGAATTTTGTGTATTAGTGCATGGCAATAAAGTAAGTAATCTAATCTAAGTTATCTAAGAACATTCAGGGAAAGGAGAACTTCTTCAGGGTTGGCATCCCTCAAAGAGTACAGTACATGGTCGTAGAGCTTGAGAGCAGAGATTACAGATGGGGAGCAGTGAGACAGAATCCCACAGAACTCTCTTTGGGCAGTAGTTCTTCCCAAGTGTATTTGTGCACAAGGTGGGCTTTGTACAACAGTCCAACAGTTCCAAGACTAGCTTTAATTGAATATTTAATTACTTAAATTTGAATTCTCAGCTATTTGGGTGGTATTCAACTCCTTGAATCAATGGTCCAGAACTGTAGGTGCCTGAATGTTCTTAGATAGATTAGATTACTTACTTTATTACCATGCACTAATACACAAAATCCATTAGTCTTTGCATGCCTTAAAGGCACACAAAGAGGTGGCACTCGCATTGCCCAACACCCCCCACCATAAGAGCAAGCGAGACCCTTCAGAGTCACCGAGAGTCTGAGGATTTGCCTCCAGCATTCCCGCAGCCTCTGCAGCCGCACAGACACCTGTTCGATTCATCTTTTTAAGGACTATGTGGTCATCATCAGAAAGTTTAGATTTCAGATTTCTTATCAGAGTACGTACAACCCTGAGATTCTTTTTCCTGTGGCCCAGCAGAATTACCACTTATGGGTAATGCAAAAAAATCTGTACACAATGTACACATGAAAACAAATAAAGAAATGTAAACAAACTGACTGTGCAAAAGAGAAAAATAAAATCAAACACAGTCCAAAAGGAAGTCTTTATAAGAGTTCCTGATTGGGTTTGTTGTCGAGGAGTCTGATGGCGGAGGGGGAGCTGCTGTTGCCAAACCTGGTGGTGTGAGTCTTGTGGCACCAATACCTCTTTCCTGATGGCAGCAGCGAGAACAGAGCGTGTGCTGGGTGGTGTGGATCCTTGATGATTGCAGCTGCTCTCTGACGGCAGCGCTCCATGTAGATGTTCCCAATGGTGGGAAGGGCTTGGAATGGAGTAATGGGATGGTGGTGGGTGGGGTTGTTGGGGGTAGAACAGCCAGGGGGCAGTGAGCGAGGGGAAGTGAGTGGAGGAATGAGGAGGCAGCAAGTGAGGGGAGCACTGAGTGGAGCAGCAAGGGGAGAGAAGGTGCCACGAGATATTCACAGGAATTTCTCACCATCTTTTCCTGATACCTCTCACCTCTGAGTCAGTTGAGAGCCCAAGACCCACTCCAGGCACTTGAGCTAAACAATCCCAGGTGGTCTTCCATGCAATATTGAAATGCTGCTATTCCAGAGAAATTTTAAACTGTCACTGCTCCTTAGTGAATGCAAAGTTAGCCATTGGCACTGAAGTGCAATGGAACTATCCCCCACACTCACATGTCTGTCCATGGACTCATGGGCCACCCCACCAAGACGACCCATAAATTGGAGGAACAACACCTGATTTTCCATCTGGGTGGCATTAACATTGACTTCTCCGGTTTCTGCTAGCCTACTCTCTCTTCCCCTCCCTTCCCTTTTCCTTTATCCCCTTGTCTTCTTTCCCTTAGCTCCCCAACCCCTTCCCTCTCTACTCTTAGTGCCATTCTTTCTCCCCCTGCCTGCTACTGTGCCCTCCCTCCCTTATCCACCTATTACCTCCTGCCTTTGGGAGCCCTCCCCACTACCAGTTTGTTCGAACATCTGCTGACATTTTCCCACATCTTGTTGAAGGCCTCAAGCCAGAAACATTGGTTATGTATTTTTTTATCTTTGCTGCACAGTTTGGCTTGCTGAGTTTCTCCAGCATTGTGTTGTTTATACTATCCCCCATATAGTCTGACCAATATTTACAGGTCAAATGACATCACTAAAAAGCATCTGACAATGCATTAAACTGCAAACTACTTGATACCCCACCTAAAATACATCCACCTGCAGAAATGAATCATCCACCTGCAGAAACAAATCATCCACCTGCAGAAACGAATAATCCACCTGCAGAAATGAATGCGGCCTTAATTTGATAGTAATCCAGAGGATGTCAGTTCCAACAGAGCAATGGTCCCTAAGTCATAGAGTAGAACAGGGGTCGATATTGATGCCTGGCTGTCAATGGGACTATTCAAGGGGCCGATAATTACCCTGGAGTCGAAAATGGGTTGATAACGCTGGGGGGGGGGGGGGGGGGGCGGGGGAGGGTTGATTGAACTTTTAGGGGTGGAAAGCAGGGGCAGATCAACAGAGAATAGCGCCTATGGCAGGGGTGGCCAACCTCTGGCGAGAGCAGGCCTTCGTGGCCACCACGTTATATCTGGCTTCAGCCTCTGAATAAGTTGAGAGTGAACGGGAGGATGGACGGAGAGTAGAAGAAAGATGTATGTGTTTTTTGTACCTTTGGTTGTGCACTAACCCCCCCCCCCCACCCCATCCAGCGCTACCACCCTACCAACCCCCATCCAGCACCGCCATCACGCCCCCCCCCCCCCCCCGCAGACTAGTGCCACGATTCCATGCCTCGGGGTCAATGAGACATCAAGTAGTCCATGATAGTCAATGGTCTAAAAGGTTTGGGGACACCTGCAGTAGAATAACACATATATTTGATGTTACCTGTGCTAATTTGTTCCTATTACTGGATAATTCAATGGTGAAGTATGATTAATTCATACATTTGGAAAATATTTGTAACACTGCATATTTAGTGAGTGAATGTCAGGCGAATTATGTATATATAAAGCCTTGCGACCAATTGATTCTGCAGGGTCCCTGCTTTTTGCACTTTTCATTTGCAATCATTAGGACCAAGTACATTTGCATTGTGTAAAACCTTGTTAAAATTCTAGTTTTAACAGAATTCACTTCAAAGCCTGCTGCAACCATTTTCTGTGGGGTGACTTCTGATTAAAAGCTCACAACCAGCTTTGGATAGGATGTTGATTCTGGGAGCTGCGATTAAAATGCTTTCAATATCAAACGTCTGCGTGAATTTTGAGGCTAAAAGGAAATGGTTTCCATCATGAGCCAGAGACACCCTCCTGCAAAACAATGTGTGGTGACTCAAGGTGACTATGAATCACAAAAGGTTGGGTTGCAGGTGAAGCAAATGGAATGTTGGCCTTCATTGCTTTGAATTTAAGAGCAGGGAGGTTATGCTGCAAATGCTCAAGGTACTGGTGAGGCAGCATCTGGAGTGCTACAGTTCTGCTCTCCTTACATGAAGAAGGATGTACTGGCTTTGGAGGTGGTGCAGAGGAGGCTCACGAGGTTGATTCCAGGAATAATGGGGTTAACCCGAGGAAAGATTGAGTCGTCTGGGACTATACTTGCTGGAAGAAAGACAGAGGATCTTATAGAAACATATAAAATTATGAAAAGCTTAGATAAGATAGAGGAAGGTAAGTTTCCATTTGTAAGGGAGACTAGAACTAGGGATCATAACATCAGGATTCGGAATAGTAGATTTAGGACAGAGATGAGAGGGTGGTGAATCTGTGGAATTTGCTGCCCAATGAAGCAGTGGAGGCAATCTCAGAAAATATATTTGAGACAAGATTGGATAGATTTTTACATAGTAAGGGAATTGAGGGATATGGGGAAAAGGCAGGTGGGTGGAGATGAGCCCATCATCAGATCAGCCATTGAATGGCGGAGCAGGCTAGATGGATCGGATGCCCGACTCCTGCTCCTATTTCTGATGTTCTTTATGGTCAAAGATGTGTGCAACATCAGTCTTACCTGTCCATTCAGACAGATGAATTATTTCTTCCAGTGGACAGAGAATGAAACTGGTTTGTGATCTACACCAGAACTGCAAAGTTACTGATGCCAGATTTCACACTAAATTTGGAATTCTTTTTTTGAAAGATAATTTTATACAAAGTAACCTTTATCTTTGGATTAGGATTTAGATCCACCGGCCTGGAAAAACTGCAAAGCAAGCCGACAGAACAAATTTCCTTTATTAGGCTCCCAAGATCAGCATGGATATTGTAGGGACGGGACGGCGAGCACCATGCTGTTACAGTGCCAGCAATCAGGACTGGGGTTTGAATCCCAAGCTGTTTGAAAGGAGTTGGTCCGTTCTCTGTGTGGGTTTTCTCTGGGGGCTCCAGTTTCCTCCCACCATTCGAAACGTACCAGGCCAGTTGGGTGTAATTTGTTGGCACGGGCTTGTGGGCCGAAATGGCCTGTTACTGTGCTGTTTGTATAATTTTTTTTTAAAGTAATAATTTAAAGTCAAACCCACTGGGAGTGTCGTGTAATTCACCAGAGTGGAGTCAGGGTGAAAGTATAAAATTATGAGGAGTGGTGGCAAAGAATATGAAGAATAAGTGGTGATTGAAACCGAGATGTACAAGACAATTAAAATGTAATAGAAGGGATAAATCAAAAGTGGTGGAAATTTAATGAAGAAACATACCCTTGAAATTAGAACAAAGCTATTCAATATGACATCTGGTGACACAACTATCTGGAACACTTTCCTCTGGTTGAAGTTATTGTTAGATTGGTGTATTAATATTCAGTCAGAAACTGTGCAGGGTCACCAGTGAGACAACAGAAAATGTAATTGTGTCCATCAGCTGTATGACTGACTGAATCTTGAACCATGGGGATTAATGGAGTTAAAATCAGCCTTGACATTCCACCATCAGAGTGGAATGGTCTCAAGTCATGAATGGCAATTGATTTTCCAATATCTGGAGCTGTAATCAACATGAAAATCTCGGATTATACTGCACAATATTTTTTCATAAGGATCGCTTCCTGAAGAAAATACGGGATTATGATAGATAATTTCAGATTTGCTCTATCAAGAAGGAAGTTGAGACTTTTACATTTATTGAATTCAGCCTGTTTAATCGCATAATGATGCTGACACGATGCGTTAGTTCAACTTACCTAAAAATGCTTCCCCACTGATTTTCATTTGTACTCAGCATCTGATGCCTCTTCTGTCTGTGTCCAACAATAGTCGGCCATAGAAAAGTGGTGGATTTCAGTTATCCTGATACAACTTTTCCACGGTCGTAATGTCCTGGTGAAACCTTTCACCGTGTTCGTCACTAACTGCACCAAGATCAGCCGGGAAGTACTGTGAACGCAGTAAATGAATTTTCAATGACATGTTGCTCTTCATGGTTTTGTATGCTTGAAGTACTTAAAATATGACAGGAAATTACAAAAATAGTTTATAGCTAAAAAAAATGGTGTATGATAGGAAAATGTTAAGATGATTTTTATAATCAACAGCCCAAAATCCACAAAATACACCCAAAAGTATTCAGAAAGCAAAATCTTCTTTGTCCAGAGAGATTTTGGATAACTCGAGCCCTTGTTCTTATAAAGGTCACAATCACATATTAACAGGGATTAGGATATCTTGGTGAGGCCAAGTTTGGAATACTGTGTGCAGTTTTGGTCACCGAATTATAGGAAGGATATAAACAAAATAGAGAGAAAGCAGAGAAGGTTCACGAGCATGTTGACAGGATGTCAGGGTTTGAGTTACAGAGAAAGGATGAGCAGCCTGGGGGTTTTTTCTCTGGAGCGTAGAAGATTGAGGGGGGATTTCATGGAGGTGTTCAAGATTTTAAAAGGGACAGAGAGAGTCAACGTGGAAAGGCTTTTTCAATTAAGAGTGGGGGATATTCAAACCAGAGGCCATGGTTTGAGATTGCAGGGGGGAAATTATAAGGGGAACATGAGGGGAAATTTCTTCACGCAAAGGGTGGTTGGGATGTGGAATGAGCTTCCGGCAGAGGTGGTTGAAGCAAGGACGTTATTTACATTTAAGGAAAGACTGGATAATTACATGGAGGGGAGAGGATTGGAGGGGTATGGACCAGGTGCTGGTCAGTGGGACTACAAGGGTGGGGATTTGTTCCGGCATGGACTAGTAGGGCCGAACTGGCCTGTTCTGTGCTGTATATGGTTATATTGTTATAAATTGGCACAACACTGTGGGCCAAACGGCCTGCACTGTGCAGTGGATTGCTATGTTCTATACTGCAATCCAAGTGTGAAACCCGCACTAATCAATGAGATTTCATCATTGGTATTCATGTGACTTTAGGGAATTCAATATATTTTGGCAGGGAATGTGAGGGGTTGGCTCCTTTTCTGAACCAACTTGTTGCTTGTTTTCTGTTGACTTTGGTTATGGGCCGAGTCAGGTGTCACTGAAGTCCTATTTCAGGTTTGTTTGCACCACTTTATGTGAGGCTGCTTGCATTGATTCCATCAGTCAGTGAGATACTTGGCTGCAGAAATTGGGGTGGCTCTGTTGTCTGACAATGTACTGGGTTAGCTCACCTCTCCTCCTCCTCCTCCCCACTCTTCTGTTCGGATGCCTGCTGACATTTTCCCATACCTTGATGAAAGGTTCAAGCCTGAAACGTTGGTTATGTATGGTATTTTTACCTTTGCTATCTAAAGGACTTCGATGGTGGAAATTGGAGCGACTTCATCTCCAACATCGAAGTACTCGAGATGGCAGAGGCCGACAGCATCTAATCCACGCTGCTGAAGATCCAACTGCGCTGGGAAGGTCACGTCTCCAGAATGGAGGACCATCACCTTCCCAAAATCGTGTTATATGGTGAGCTCTCCACTGGCCACCAAGACAGAGGTGTACCAAAGACGAGGTACAAGGACTGCCTAAAGAAATCTCTTGGTGCCTGCCACATTGACCACTGCCAGTGGGCTGATATCGCCTCAAACCGTGCATCTTGGCGCCTCACAGTTCGGCGGGCAGCAACCTCCTTGGAAGAAGACTGCAGAGCCCACCTCACTGAGAAAAGACAAAGGAGTAAAAACCCAACATCAAACCCCAACCAACCAATTTTCCCTTGCAACCGCTGCAACCGTGTCTGCCGGTCCCGCATCGGACTTGTCAGCCACCAACGAGCCTGCAGCTGACGTGGACATTACCCCTTCATAAATCTTCATCCGCGAAGCCAAGCCAAAGAAGAAGATCTAAAGGACACTGCTTGACCTGCTGAGTTTCTCCAGCTTTGTGTTTTTACTTTAGTTCACCTCTGCTGGAGGACCATTTTTGGATGGCCATCTCCCATACGAGCTGAGATAAGACTCAGGAGAAACAGAAGTCAGGCAGCACCCAGCACGTGACCAGTCACAAGACTGGGCACATTAGAGATAAGAGGGAAGGAGGATCAATTATCCTGCACCTTCAACTCGACTTCTCCCACCCCAGATACCCTCACTTAGGCAGAACAAGACAAAAATCTCTGAGGAAAGTCCAGAATTGCATGTTACACAATACAGCTCAGGGTTGCGTTGCCCAGTATGGGTCAGTGTGAAGATAGAAGCAAACCCAACTCAATTTGGCATGGTTAGTGTAGCACAATGGTTCTCAACCTTTTTCTTTCCACTCACATCCCATTTTAAGTATTCCCTATGCCATCGGTGCTCTGTGATTAGTAAAGGATGGCTTAAGGTGGGATGTGAGTGGGAAGGGAAGGTTGAGAATCACTGCTCTAGAGCAAATTGTTACTGAAATATTTTACTTGAGAAAAATTGTCGTTGGCCCATTTCCTTTGGAGTTATGACACTGTGAACATAACGAGTCATTTGAGCATGTTTCAAACTTTTTATTTCCACCCACATCCCACCTTAAGCAATCCCTTATTAATCACAGAGCACTGATGGAATAGGGATCATTTAAAGTGGGATGCGAGTGGAAAGAAAATGGTTGAGAACCACTGGTCTAGAGGTCAGCATGGTACAAACCCACCTTCTACAATCTTTTTAATTTGAGCATCCTCTTTCTAAAATCCCAACAAATGCTCCTCCAAATTTTTGCAGAAACCCTGCTGTCGGAAACGTTGTGTACTTACAACTCTGTTCCATCCCTTGAATTCTACAGCAGTCGGAGCATTGTTACTACAGCACTAGCGACCTGGGTTCGAAATTGAGTTTGGACATTCTTCCTGTGTTTGCGTGGGTTTCCTCCAAGCGCTCCAGTTTTCTCCCACCCTTCAAAATGTATGGGGCTGTAGGTTAATTGGAGTATTTGGGAAGAATGGGTTCGTGGTCCAGAAGAGCCTGTTACTGTGCTATATGTCTAAATTTTGTTTAATGGTCAGAACCTTTTCTCTCTACTATATTGACACCAGCCTTTACTCAATCCCATTCTTCAAAGGAGTAAAACACGAATGTCTGCAGTCACCGTGATTGAAGTAAAAACATGATGCTGGAAAAACTCAGCAGGTCAAACAGTGTTCTTTATATAACTTGAGCCCAAAATGTTGGTTATGCAAACATATCTTTCCCATATAAAGGACACTGTTTGACCTGCTGAGTTTCTCCAGCATCGTAATCTTATGCCAAAGATTCCTGATGATATAACTAAGACTGCAAACTCAAACAAGTGGGTTCCTGAAGATTAAATCCGCACCAATTCTTTCGTGGAACAGAATCCCAGCCCATTAGTGTACTGTACTAGTGATGTTTGCTGTCTAAGTGGATGAGCAGCCATTTTACTCTTTTTTTCTCGACCCAGTCTTTTCTTCTCATCTCCTCTGCTGAGGGTGTTATCCTTGCTTGAGAATTGCAGAGGTGGACATCATTCGCAGGTCATTTCATACTCCTTAACTACAAGGGATGACATTGCCAAGACCAATCTTTAGATGAGATCCACACCCCTGAGTTTCTCACTGGGTGGTGATCAGAAATAGATCTTTGCCTTTCTCCGGCAATTTACCATTAGCTTGGATAATGTTAATCAGCACGCTTACTGAGTAAATATTGAACTTGGGACCCTCTGGATTTATATGGATAAACCTCTGGGCATAAATAAAGAACATTTTGCAAATACATGCATCTCAACACTGCATCTGAATAGCAAGTAACATAAATATTGTTAAACACTGACAGCAGGTAGGATTTCTGTGCTATATGTGAAATCACATCAAGGACATTTACTCAAAAAAGATTTATGACTAAGAATAAGTATAAACACAGGCAAACGTACTTTCAGAATCAGAATTTCAGAATCAGAATTTATTGTCATGAACAAGTCATGAAATTCTGTGTTTGCAGGAGCGTCGTAGTGAAAACATTCATATTATAACCATCTTACAACATTACTATAAAAAAAATTAAAATAATAGTCCATGAGAAGTAAGGCAGCGTCTTTTGTTTATTGATTATTCAGGAATCTGAGGGCAGCGGGGAAGAAGCCGTCCTTGTGCCGCTGAGTGCTCGTCTTTAGGCTCCGGTACCTTTTTCCTGATGGTAGCACAGTGAAGAGGGCATGGCCTGGGTGGTGAGGGTCAAGTTCAAGTTTAATTATCATCCAATTGTACAAGTACAACCTGATGGAACAGTGTTCTCCGGTCCTCGTGGCAAAACGTTCAAACACACAACCAGACATAGCACACACACAGACAAACAGAGATCCATACATTATTGTTTCATAAATAGTAGAGTCTCGGAGGATCAGTGTGAGCAGTTCCTTTGGTTGTTCAGCATTCCCACTGCCCGTGGGAAGAAGCTGTTCCTCAGCCTGGTGGGGCTGGCTCTGATCCTCCTGTATCTCTTCCCCGACGGGAGTAGCCGAAAGATGCCATGCGCAGGGTGGAAGGGGTCCTGCATGATTTTGCGCACCCTCTTCAGACAATGATCACAGGAGATCATGTCAATGGGCAGAGGGAGACCCCAGTGATCCTTTCTGTCACTGAGCATCCTGTGGATTGATGTCCGATCCACTTCTCTACAACAACCATCCAGCCGGCCAGTACACTCTTGATAGAGCTCCTGCAGAAAGCTGACATGACGGTGGTCGGTAACCTTGCCTGATTCAGTCTCCTCAGGAAGTGCAGATGCTGGTGTGCCTTCCTAATCCGTGAAGAGATATTGTGTGCACACAATAGGTCATTCCTTTAGTGGACTCCGAGATACTTGGTGCTCTCCACTCCATCCATTGCCGAGTTATTAATATGTAGCAGAGGATGGTCATTCCTCGTCCTCCTGAAGTCCACGATCATCTCCATTGTCTTGTCCAGGGAAAGTCTCAGGTTGATACTTTCGGACCCTATCACGAGATTTTCCACCTCTTCTCTGTAGTGTGACTCTTCGTTGTTGTTGATGAGGCCAACGACTGTTGAGCCATCTGCAAACTTGATGACTCTGTTGGGTTAGTAGTGTGAATAGGAGCGGGTTGAGCACACTGCCATAAGATGTGCCTTTACTCAACGTTCTGCTGCCAACCCGGACAAACTGTGATCTTTCCATTAGGAAGTTCGGAATCTAATTACAGAGAGGGGTGTTGAGCCCCAGCGAGGACAACTTCATCACCAGCCAAGCTGAGGTTGAGGAGCAGCAGCCTGGTGTATGACACGTCATTCTCCAGGTGGGTCAGAACAGAGTATAGGGTCGAGGTATAGCATCATGAGTGAAACGGTTTCTTCCATAGGTGAATTGAAGTGGGTCCAGTGTCTCTATGAATTGCACTTTGATGGGTTCTATCACCAGACACTCGAAGAATTTCATAATGGGAGAGATTAATGCCATGGGAGGTAGTCATCGAGGCCTGTTACTCTCGCTCTCTTTGGTACCAGGATGATGCCTTGGACGATGGACTGCTGCAGAGAGGTGTTGAAGGTAACTATCTTCATCAGTTGTTCTATGCAGTCTTTAGTACTCAACTAGGAATATCATCTGGTCCCTCTGCCTTGTGTGGGTTCACCTTGGATTGGGTTCTCCTCACCTTGGCCGTGAGTATGCAGGGCGCCTATTCATCAGGGGCACATGGAACTTATTTCAGCGTCAGTCTGCTCCTCTCATCCATCCGCAAAGATGTTCAGTCTGTCTGGAAGGGAGGCATCATTGTCGCAAGGTTATTGTGATCTTTGGAAGACTACACAAAAGAGTCTGGAAAAACAACCAACTGAAAAACCTCACAAAGATAAGCGTATACAGAGCCGTTGTCATACCCACACTCCTGTTCGGCTCCGAATCATGGGTCCTCTACCGGCACCACCTACGGCTCCTAGAACGCTTCCACCAGCGTTATCTCCGCTCCATCCTCAGCATCCATTGGAGCGCATACATCCCTAACGTCGAAGTACTCGAGATGGCAGAGGTCGACAGCATCGAGTCCACGCTGCTGAATATCCAGCTGCGCTGGATGGGTCACGTCTCCAGAATGGAGGACCATCGCCTTCCCAAGATCGTGTTATATGGCGAGCTCTCCACTGGCCACCGTGACAGAGGTGCACCAAAGAAAAGGTACAAGGACTGCCTAAAGAAATCTCTTGGTGCCTGCCACATTGACCACCGCCAGTGGGCTGATATCGCCTCAAACCGTGCATCTTGGCGCCTCACAGTTTGGCGGGCAGCAACCTCCTTTGAAGAAGACCGCAGAGCCCACCTCACTGACAAAAGGCAAAGGAGGAAAGACCCAACACCCAACCCCAACCAACCAATTTTCCCCTGCAACCGCTGCAATCGTGTCTGCCTGTCCCGCATCGGACTTGTCAGCCACAAACGAGCCTGCAGCTGACGTGGACTTTTTACCCCCTCCATAAATCTTCGTCCACGAAGCCAAGCCAAAGAATTGTGATCTGTAATGGTCTTGATCCCTTGCCACGTGTGCCTCATGTCGTTGGTGCCACACAGCCGTCCAAGGCTTTTCTGTTCGTAGCCACGCTTTAACCTCCAGATTGCATGGGAGAGTTCAGTCCTGGCTGATCTTAGTGGCATCTTATTCCCTGCCCTGAAATCAACATATCACAAGTTCCGAGAAGGGCCCAGATCTTGGCATCCAACCACGGTTTCTGGTTAGCCCTGGTTGTGAAGCATATGATCTTGGTGACATCCTCAATGCACTTGATGAGGTAGCCAGTCACTGAGCTTGTGTACTCCTCTGTTTACATGGCCATTGGAGGTGGCCGCCTCCCTGAACCAGCTCCAGCCCGTGGTCTCAAAGCACTGCTATGATTCCCCCTCTCCCAGCTATGGCTTGCTGTCCCTGTAAACTGGCTTCATTCATTTTGCCAGTGGTCTGTATTTCAGGGTTAGCAGGACTTAAATGTTATCTGAGTAACCAAGGTGGGGATGAGGTGCAGCCTTGTACACATCTGGAACTTTGGTGTCCATCTGATCCAGGGTGTTCTCTCCTCTGGTGGCAAAATTGTTGAAACCATTGTCAGACTATTTTCAGGTTGACGTGGTGAAGTCATCAGCTACAATCAAAGCACAGTCACAGTGGGACGTCTTGGCTTTGCAGATGTCACCGTCAACATCTTCATGGATGCACACTTATTAGCTGAAGACAGAACATAGACTGTGGCAATCAGCGTGGCCGAGAATTCTCTTGGCAGGTAGAAGGGTCTGCATTTCAGTATCAGGTATTCTATCTCTGCTGAGCATAAGGTCTTTACAACAAGAGACATTTTGGCACCAGTTCTCGCTGATGTAAATGCACAGTCCCCCTCCTCGAGTCTTGCCAGAAGCAACAGTGTCTTTGTCTGCCCTGTAGACCATCCAACTGGATTACTGAGCCTGGAATGGTGTCCTGGAACGACGTTTCTGTAATCACCAGAGTGCAGCAGCCCCGTGGGCCTCTCTGGTTCAGATGCAGCCTCAGGTTGTCCATTTTCTTCTCCAGCGATCTTACATTTGAGAGTAAGATTGTTGGGAGCACATGTCTGAAGGGGTTAACTCTCAGTCTAACCCCGATGCTGACTCACTTTCCACGCTTCTGCCTTCTCCAACAGTGTTTCCGACGACCTCCCACACATCTCCCGCGATTGCTCTGTTTTTGCTACATCTGGATAGAATAGATAGTTGATGTAAATACAGAAGACTTCTGGCCCAGAATGCTTGGAGCCAGACATTATTCAGAAGACAGATACATTTCAATTAGGGATCACTTTCTGCAATGTTCAAATGTCAGTGATACGTTAGCATTATATTTCATAACTATGAGGACCAGTTTTGAAGACTGATGGAAAATTGTGCACGGCGTCACAAAGCAGCAGCCACGGTTATTACAATGGACTTCCAGTGCCCTCATTGCGCTACCAGACTGGGACTGCAGTCACCTTTGTCTCCACAGATGAACTGCGTAACAGCATGTCTTCTTAAACAAAGGACTACCGGTAATGTTCTGTAAAGCATATTAAATATTTTAACATTCTTTATTGCATTTATTCATTAAATTTGTTAACATTTGGAAGTATTCCCTTGCTTCTTGTATCTCAGGTTTTCGATGTTTTCAGATGACATGCACATGTTTTAACATGACATGTACTAACTGATGTGTAGGCAACGTGTACTGGAGGGCAACCGCCATAATTAGTGTGTGCTCTGCAGGTGGCCATGTCTTCATGCTGTCAGAGATGGAGAGAAGAGGTCCTGATGGTGGCCCCATTAACAGTGCTGATTTAGATTTTAAAGGACGGCTGAAGAACCTTTGGGATCTAACACCAGAGTGTTTGAGGGCCATTGCGAGAACAGCAGGAATTTGTTCCTGTTCAGAGAGCTGCCTAAATTCTGACAAGTGGCCAGCCTCACACTCCAGTGTCGTGCACTTCAGGAGAAAACGTGCGAACATTAGCCAGGGCCTGCTGTCAATGGACTGCAAGTCTTAAATCTTCCATGCGGAATTTGGAAAACGCTTTAGAACATTCAAAGAAACATGAAAGACCGTGGTCATACCACTGACTAACTACAAAGTAGAGCCTTAAATTTAAATGTTTAATTTAAAATTTAAAAAAAAAATTAGACTTACTGCCATTTTGGCCCACAACCCCATGCTGCCTAATTACACTCAATTAAACTACAACCCCCCGTCCGTTTTTGTAGGGTGGGAGGAAACCAGAGCCCCTGGGGAAAACTCACACAGACACGAGGAGAACATACAAACTCTTTACAGACAGCATGGGATTCGAACCCCGGTCTGGTCCCAATCGCTGGCGCTATAACGGGGTTGCACTAACTGCTATGCAAACCATGCCGCAAACTCACTCTTTGTCTTGAAGGATAAGATTAACAAGAATCCTCCATAATGGCAAGGACCCAGTTCACAAAACAGAGGTCAGGTATTAATTTCTTAAACCTTATTGTAGAGGTGTCAACTTTGCTAGATCAAAATACTGAAATAAGTCTACTCTGTAGGGCTCACGTGCACAATTTGTAATATTATAAAGCACAATTTAACCCTTTGGACTCCATGTCCTAGTTTTCTAGGACAACTAACAAGTGCATATACTCTGTGTCCTGGTTTACCCATGGACCCAGTCCGGAGTATATATTATGAAAGGTTTAAAAGGACTCGAGTCCAAAGGGTTAAATTTTCAAATTTACATTTAGAAACACAGAATGGTGACAGGCCCTTTCAGTCCTTGAGACTTTGCCATTCAATTTCACCCAATTCATCTACAACCCTGGTACATTTTGAACAGTGGAAGGAAACTGGAGCACCTGGAGGAAATGCACGCATTCACGGGAGAATATACAGGCAGCGCCGGATTCAAACTCCCGTCGCTGGTGCTGTAACAGTTTTGTTCTAACTATGAAGCTTATGTAAGATAAAATGTATTTATACCCCAATAAATAAATCAGGCCTGGTCCATGTAACATAATACAAAGCAATATATACCAATAGAAATCTAGTCAATGGAGATAACAGGCCTGCTAGTACCATCACCACATCACCTTGTTTGCATACTTTAGGCATGAGAACACCAGACCCTGATCTGTGAAGCAAAAGATGATTATGATTGGTTGGTGATGTCAGAAAGGACCAATTTCTCATCTTGGGTTGTTCAAGAAGTGATAAATGAACATCGATTCATTAGTTTCTAAGTTTGCAAAAAATATGCCCCGTTTTGTGCAGGAAGGAGAGTGGGGTGTGGGTGTAAGTGTGTGTGGGTGTGTGTATATATGTGTGTGTGTGTGTGTGTGTGTGTGTGTGTGTGTGTGTGTGTGTGTGTGTGTGTGTGTGTGTGTGTGTGTGTGTGTGTGTGTATAACACACCAACAAGGGCCTCCCTCTCCTTCCTCATCTCAAAAGTGCAATTTGAATAAGAGCATGCTTGACCTACAAATGAACAGTACAAGCGAATCTCCCGCTCCTATACAGTACGACATGGCAATGAGAACTGATCACGATTTTCAGATTATAAAGCATCAAAATCTTCAATTGAACTTAACATCTTCAATACAGTAGAAGTCCAAGTATCTAGATGCCAGAAATTCGGACCACTTGAGATTCCAGACTTTTTGAAAAACTCAAAATTTTAAAATTTAGCAGGATTTTGATACGTGTGTAAGTGCCACAGATGCCAAGTGGCAACAAGCAACCACATTTAATACAGGTAATCTTATCACAAACAAATTCATTTGTACACTGTATTTTTCTTTTACGATGTTCTTTTTTCAACATAATTTCAAGAATTACACCCTCTCAATTTTCTCATTAAAAAATTTGATGTTTACATTTTTGTCAAGTGTTGACTTCATTTTTCTTTGTTCATTTTTCTTGTTTTGATAAATGAAGCACGCTGTATTTGCTCATGAATAAACAATCAAAATTTACCTCTCCATCTTTTCTTTATTCCTCCTTATATTGGAATTTTAAAAGTACTGCCAGAGAATCCAGAAATTCAGAAAATCCAGACCGATCCAATCCCCAAACAGTCCGGATTTTAGGACTTCTGTATGTCTCATAAGAAACTGAAGCAGGAGTAGGCTGATTGACCCCATCCCTGCTTATTTTGCCACTCAATAAGATCAGGACATGTTTAAAATCTTAATCTAGTGGTTCTCAACCTTTCTCTTTCCACTCACATTCCACTTTAAGTAATCCCTATGTCATCGGTGCTCTGTGATTAGTAAGGGATTGCTTATGGTTGTGTGTGAGTGGGAAGGGAAGGTTGAGAACCACTGCTCTAGACCCAATTGTTACTGAAATATCTTGCTTGAGAAAAATTGTCATTGGCCCATTTCTTTTGGAGTTCTGAAGCCGTACACATAATGAGTCAATTAGGTATGACTCACATACCACCTCATAACCTCTGATACCATTCATATCCAAATATCTTACCGATGTACAGGGAAGAGTCCTTCCTTTGAACATGGTCATCAATGTAGGAGACGCCAAGTGGTTGGACAGGAGTAGCACCAATTCCCAGTAAGACTTGGGCTCCAATTAACAGGAGGTACATCATGTTGGTAGAAGTCCTGTTCCTGCAGATTATTTTTGCCT
The DNA here is from genome assembly GCF_036971445.1 of Narcine bancroftii. Lineage (NCBI taxonomy): Eukaryota > Metazoa > Chordata > Chondrichthyes > Torpediniformes > Narcinidae > Narcine > Narcine bancroftii. Next base: position 66,811,037 of record NC_091482.1, on the reverse strand, counting down.
CTGGTCCTTGGTTGTTGGCTGATACATTCCCAATGCAATGGTCCTTTCCTTCCAGTCCCCAGGGAATCTCCCCAGATTCGTACTCATACTGGTGGGTGAGGAACTCTGGTAGAGCAGACAGCAGAGCCCCCAGGGCCATCACGATGCCCCCGCATCCGATCAGACGTGGTCGGTGGCCTTTAGCCCCAAAGTAGCTCACAAATAAAATCAGGGCCAAGTTCCCAATCTCAAAGCTACTGGCTATGACTCCAACATCTGCACTCTGCAGGTTAAACCTCCTTTCCAGAGTTGTCAGGACGCTCACCTACAGAAATATCCAAAGTTACACAGGTGTTAAGCAAATCATTCAACAGGAAAGTGCAACACAGTTATACAAACAAGCCAAGCTCTGTAGACTGGCCAGTAGCATCGAGACACAGATTGAAGGATCACACATCTGAGTTCAGGAGAAAGTTCCAGATTGTCACAGCTGGTACATCATGTAACAAAGACGATTCAAAATTGGACAGTGAATAAAACCTCTCGTCACTCCCTTTCTCCAACTGTTGGTGCCTACTTTACAAAAAGCTGCATCCAATTTCCCCAGCACCCTTACTTAAAGAAATGGCCTTACGTCCTGTGTTGGGATTATGGAACTGGCACAATGTTTAATGAATTTGCAACACAGTAACTTGGCATCCAGCCTAGAATGGTGGAATGAAGCCCATTAGCCTTGTCTCATTTCTGATATTCCAGAGCTGCACTGTGAGACCTGCTTTCCTTGATATGAACCAAAGCCAAAGGCCTGCCTCCTAACTGATCCAGATACTTAGGGTCTATTCAGAGATCCCAAGGAACAATGGAAAAAAGGAATTCAGTTCTTGATCAGTATGTATCCCTCCACGATCCATTCTGAAAAGGATCCATTCAGCACTGAATTGTGTCTTGAAAATGCCATCAAATAAAATTTTTTAAAAAAAATAGCAATTAAAAAGCAAAAACCTACAGATGCTGCAAATCTGAGATAAAAAAATAAAAAGTGTTCAATAAGTCAGGCAGCATCTGAGGGAGAGAGAGAGAGTTGATACTTTAGGCTGATGACGACCTAGTTTTCAGAAAGTCCTCCATCTGAAATCCCACATTTTAATCTCGCCATTTGCCCATCATCTCCCCCAAAGATTCCATCATATAACTACACACCTGGGCCAATTCACAATGGCCCAAATAGCCTGCCAGCGCACATTGGAGGAAATTGGAACACCCAGGAGAAACCTACACCATCATGGGGAGAACGTGCAAATTCCACAGTGTCAGCACTACAGATCAGATTGAGTCCAGGCCTTTGGCAACCTGGAGCAGTACCTGAACTAGCGGAGCCACTGAGGTGTGTGAATTAATTCCCAGTTCAAACTAAGACGTCAGTGTTGAAAGGACAAACAATGTGAATTGGATTAAAAATATCACTCTTTGCATATTCATCCCTCTGAGTTGGGTGAATGTAAAACTTCCTACCACAGTATTTAAAGAAAAGAAGAGAGATCTTACCAGCACTTGGTAACGATTTTCCAAATAATGGCATTGTGATTAAATAATCCAGCCATTATTAATTTTTAAAAAATGAAATTTAGACATACAGCGGTAACAGACCATTTTCGGCCCACGATTCTGTGCCAAATTTACACCCCATTAACCTACACCTCAGTACATTTTGAACAGTGGGAGGAAACCGGAGCCCCTGGAGAAATCCCACGCAGACATGGGGAGAATGTTTAGGAGAGAACGTACAAATTCTTTACAAACAGCGCTGGTCCCGATTCCTGGCACTATAAAGGTGTTGCTCTAACCACTACGCCAATTGTCCCACCCATTAATTCCATTGGTCTTCATCATGTTTTAACTTTCTGCCATGCAATGCTGAAATCAAAGTTAAAAGTTCTCCTCCAGACCCTAAAATGTTTCAAAGTAATTCAGAACAACTGGAGAATTTTTTTAATGAACAGGACGGTTTCTCCCAATCGCAGCACCTTGGTGATGCTTGTGTGGGAAGTTGTGGTCAGCGGAAAATGATGTCTAGGACTATATCACAGCTAGCCTCCAAGAGGATTCTGTACATTCTCTGGATACAATTTACTCCAAATTGGCCATGACAATTTCAAAGTTTAGCATGCAGTCCACACTAAAGCACTTTTGTTGTCTGCCTATGACAGACAATTGTTAGGAAGACGCAACAGCGACTGCAATTCCTGAGAAGACTGAGGTGGGCAAGGCTACCGGCTGCCATCTTTCTACATGAGCTCTGACAAGAGCCTCCTGGCTAGTTGTATCACGGTGTGGTACAGTTGCTGTAGGGAAGTGGATTGGAGGTCGAGCCACAGGACTATGAGTTGCAGAGAGGATCGCAGGGGTCCCTCCCTTCCCCTCCCCCCACCCCCATCGACATGATCTACCAGGATTGTGGTCTGAAGATGGCACCCAAAATCGTTGAGGACCTCTACTATACACAGCATCTTTCAGTACACCCATCAGGGAAGTGATCCAGGAGGATCAGAGCCAGCACCACCAGGCTGAGAAATTGCTTCTTCCCACGGGCAGTGAGAACGCTGAACGACCAAAGGACCGTTCACACTAACCATCCGCAACTCTACTATTCATTAAACAATATTTATTTATTTTTATAGGTGTATACTTGTCCTGCATATGTATTCTTTGTCTGTATGTGGATGTTTCATTGTATGTTTGCATGCTTTTGCACCATGGACTGGAGAATGCTGTACAATCGGTGATAATAAACTTGAACTTGAACTGTAGGGAACAGCAGCCAATATATGCACCGTAGATGATTTTAAAATGATCGCACAATTTGTCTTCATAACTTCATTTGATCTCTGATTCATCAAACTGTAGTCATTGATTGAGGATTGAATCCCGACACCCAAGCTGGAGAGGTAACAGAAGGGGCAATGCTGGAGCTGGCTTCCATCAGACTTAGTTCAACCCAATGTCATGCCCACTAATATTTGGATCTAATTCAAAACACCATCAATGAAAAAAATGACATGCCCCTTTCTTGGCGACTGTCTGGAATGCATGGAATTGGATGACTGATGCAGGGAATGGAAAAATATTCTAAAATATATAATCCAAGGCCAGGTTGGGGGTGAGATATCTGGCTTGAGGGGTGGTGTAGTACATTTATTTTGGGACTGGTATAAGGTACTTGTTAGGGGGGTGAGATGTTTAGCCTGGGACTGACTAAGGGGTAAGATACTCAGCACTGAGAGACAGATCGGCAGACTTGGGCCAGGGTTTGGGTTGCACAGCTGGGGGGGGTGAGGCACACTGCCTTGGGTTGAGATATATGGTGGATCACAGATGAGGTATCTACCTGATGATGGCCCTGGACATTCCTCTCTTTAAAAGTTGTGTGTCACTGAAATGGGGAACTGTTCTGTCCCTAAAGGTCGAACACCTTAGTAAGCAGAACATTTGAATAGGACATTATGTAGAAATTTATGCCAACAGGGTAATTGCTTTAAACATCTTTTCTGAAAGGACATGTTAGCAAATTGTTCTGCAAAACAGCATCATGGGAGAACATAAAATTATGGCAATTGTTTTAAAATCATAATATGTTAAACTCTGTGTACATTTTTGTTTTAATTATTGTGAGATTCTACTGTGGATTATTAGAACATCAGGTCCAATGGGAGTTAATAGTGCTATTTCAATGACAAATTTAATGAGTTTCTGCTTGCAATCACAAAATAACATCAGCAGTGTGTTCTTGTCTCAATAGCCACGGCTGGAAAGTGCTTATCCTATAAAAACACCAGCAAAAGAAAGTTCTTCCCTCATTAATGCAGCTGACATCCCTTCTCTTAAGTAGACCTGACCTTGGGCCATGCAGTGCCTGTTGGACACCTGGATTGTGACACTGTATGGTTTCCATCAGGACAACGCAGCGAGTTAGACTGGTTGGTGCTGCCGAGGGTCAACATCGTGAGACAACTGCGCTGACTATGCAAATGAAACCCAATCCTCATTTCAAGGCCCTTTGGGAAACTCCCTATTCTTTCTACCCCCAGCCACGATGCCTGGATTGCTCCTAGATAAGTTTGTCCCCAAGGTATCTGTCACGGTTTCCTTTCCTCCGTCAGAGAAACATGGTTTGATTCTCACTTTTTAAACAATCAATCAAGGTACGACTGAGGAAGCATAGTATCAAGATAAAATGAGCAGTATCTCACGCCAAGAACAGTGTGTGAGTTTTCTAAGGACCCCTGATAACATATATGCAACTTTTAAGCTATTTTAATTTAGACATACAGGATACAGCAGTAACAGACCATTTCGGCCCACAATATACCCCTGGTACGTTTCAAATTGTGGGAGAAAACTGGAGCCCCCAGGGAAACCCCACGCAGATACGGAGAGAACATACAAACTCCTTACAGACAGCGTGGGATTCGAACCCTGATCCTGATCCTTGGTGCTGTAACAGTGTTGTGCTAACCACTGTTATGCCACTGAAATAGATTTGACCATTTTTGTTCTTTGTGGGATCCTCCTCTGTACAAATGCCTACCTACACTGAAACGCCAACCACAACTTTGAGCGAGTGTATGGTTTGTTGGGAAGTTGTAAGGGTGTGGTCAAGCTTTTCTGCCTTGGAGAAGTGCTGACGCCTGTAGCAACTTCCATTGTGTTGCAAGGATGGAAACTTCTGTGATTATCTTGTTCTTCAGTTTCATAGCAGGCTTCATCACAACTTGGCTTCAGCTGAATTTGACCCTCCCACCACACCTTAAGAGCGAGGCTGTTTTGGACCATTCATTGAAATTGTTCTTAAATGTACAACCAGATAACAATTTAATCCATAAGCAAAATAAAACTGCAGATTTGGCCCCTTTGAGTATGAATGTTGCTACCGTTGTGAAAAACTGAAATACACAAAAGTGCTGCAGACCCCACAGCACCTATAGAAAGCAAAGGGTAACTAACGTTTCGGGCCTGAGCCCTCCATCAAGGTATAAGCAGGTAGATGTCTGAATAAAAAGGTGAGAGGAGAGGAGAGGTGGGAAGAAGGGGCAGGGGGAATATGGGTGGGAGGGCAGGAGGAAAAAAAAGCTGGGAAATGATTAGGGAGGAGGGTAGCTCTCTGAATGGAGAGAAAAGGAGGTGGAGATCTGGAGGAATAGAGAGACAAGGGAGGGATCGAACAGAAACTGGTTGCAAAATTCCTCAAGACCCGAGGCAAGATTGTCAAGATCGGAAGATCTTTCAGAACTCAAATCATTCACCAAACTTGTTTCCTTGAATATGAAGGGTAATCTCATCGGGTTGTCCATTGAAAACAGAGTCTTGTCACTTGCATCCCCGTCTCCTCTCTCATCACCATTCAGGGCCACAAACAGTCCTTCCAAGTGAAGCAATACTTCATTTGTGAATCTTCAGGAATCATCTCAGTGCATTCGGTGCTCCCAATGTGACCTTCTCTACTGGACGCACTGGGAGATCGGACGTAGACTGGGAGATCGCTTCACTGAGTAACTTTGCTCTGTCCGCATCTATCCGTGTTGGTAATGAGGATCTTCCAGTGGCCAACTAATTCATCTCCCCACTCCCACGCCGATGTGTCTGTCCATGTCCTCTAGCACTGCCAAACCAAGGCCAACCGTAAATTGTAGGAGGAACACCTACTATCCCATCTGGGCATCCTCCAACCGGATGGCATTAACATCACTTCTCCTGTTTCTGCTTCCCCACCCCTCTGTCTTCTTTCCTCCAGGTCTCCACCCCTTCCCTCTCCATTCACAGAGCCATCCCCCTCCCCCTATTTTCTCTTGTGCCCTCCCTCCCTTATCCACCTATTACCTCCTGCCTATGGGCCTGTGCTCCTCTCCATGCCCCTCCCCCCACCATTTTATTCAGGCACCTAACTACATTTTGCTTGCACCTTGATGTATCTTTGCCTTTGCCACATAAAGGACACTCTTTGACCTGCTGTTTTTCCAGCAGCCATGTCACAATACTCGGCCAGGAGGAGCCATATCAGGGAATAAAATGCTTAACTCCAAGCTTTGCCAGTAGCTCATGCCTACAGCCCATGCAGATGGCCATATCTCCTCATTCTCCAGATTTTAGATTTATTGTCAGGGTACATACATGACATCACATACAACCCTGAGATTCCTTTTCCTGTCGGCCAAGCTGAATTACCACTTATTTGTGGTGCAAAAACAACTATACACAATGAATACATGTAAACAAATAAAGAAATATAAAAATGCAATGCAGAGAGAAGAAAGAAACCAATAAACTGCACAAGTCTCATTTAAGGACACTATAAGATTCTGATTGAGTTTGTCATTGAGGAGTCTGATGGTGGAGGGGTAGCAGCTGTTCCTGAACCTGGCGGTGCAAGTTTTGTGGCACCTACACCTCTTTCCTGATGGCAGCAGCAAGAACAGAGCATGTGCTGGGTGGGGTGGATCCCTGCTGATTGCTGCTGCTCTCTGACGGCTGCGTTCTGTGTAGATCTTCTACTTGGTGGGGAGGGTTTTGCTTGTGGGCTGTGTCCACTAGATTTTGCAGGGCTTTACACTCAGGGGTATTGGTGTCCCCAAACCAGACCATGATGCAGCCAGTCAGCGCACTTTCCACCACACATCTGTAGAAATTTGCCAGGGTTTCCATCGTCATTTCAAACCTCTGCAAACTCTTGAGGAAGTAGAGGTGCTGACGTGCTTTCTTCACAATGTCGTTAATGTGTTGGATCCAGAAAAGACCATCCGAGATAGTGACTCCCAAGAACTTAAACTTGCTCACCATCTCTACCAATGATCACTGGATTGTACACTTCTGGTTTTCCCTTCCTGAAGTCAACAATGAGCTCCTTGGTTTGGGTAACAGTGAATGCGAAGTTGTTGTTGGTGCATCATTCAACCAAGTTTTCTGTCTCCCTCCTGTATACTGACACATTGCCCCTTTTTATATAACCCACTGGCATTGTCAGTGAATTTGTAGATGTTAGAGACATCAAGTCAAGGGCGAGACTGTGTGAGCTCCAGTGATTTCCAGGATACAGAACTTAATGTTCCCATCAGGGCGAATACACATCAGCAGTATGCAGTGTTTAATCCTAAATTAATCTCGCCAATTTATATCTGTCTTGAACACTGATCTCAACTGTAAATTAAATCAGGAAGTGACTAATGGAGAATTATCGAGATGTAACTAAACTGCCTTTGTAACCCCTATTAGTTAGTTCACTTGCTAATTATGAGTACCCAATAATGGTATTAATTTTGAGCTTTGAGCTATCAAAGTTAGACATGGTGATATCAAATAACTTATTGAGAACTAAATTTGGCTATTTTTTCACACTATCATTCAAAATTAGCTCAATTTTCTAGTTTTAATGCTGTCAAGAATAAATAGTGTAAAACCTAAAATGTTCATGTAGCAAAGGACAAGGTTTGAAATTTTGATGTGAGCATATAATGGAATAGAAATTCATGTCAGCACGGTTAGTGTAGCTGGGTTTTCAAAACTGGGTTCTGCGGAAGAAATGACAGGGAGTAATAACGATTGACCTGTTTTTCTTTAAATCACCTCTGTCTTTAATTCAACTTGTTGAATTAAGCTAACAGTTCCCTCCACCCTAAGGAAATAAAATGGCATCATGAGGCCTGACCCTAACCCTAACCCTGCGCACCATTTTTAACCAAGGAGAATCCGATTTCTTTTGGCGTGAAGCTGGCCGTATTTTAAAGATATTCCACATGTGCAATATTAAGAACCATGGATCATTGGATTAAAAAAGAAACTAGGAGACAGAATAATTCATCTGAAGAACGTACTAAAAGGTGCCATTGTTTTTTCACAAAGGTTCTATGATTACACCTACTTCGGAAAAATCAAGTGTTATAAAGAAGCAAAGATAGGTTGGAAATTATTTGTCGCTTGGATTCACCACAGCCGGAATTAAAGAGGGCACCAGATTCACAAACATTAAGAAGATCTGTTAGCACAAGAAACAATTTCATTCATCCCATTAGAGGCACAAATAACTTCGCTGTGGAGAATGGTGAGTTTATTTACTTTCTCACTATTGCTAAGTCAAACCACTATTTTTCCACTCCCATTCATGTCGAGAAATGCAATGATCTCAGCCTTGACTAATCTCAATCACTAAAACTCTCAGAGCACTGAGATCACAAGCCAATTAGCAGGACACGGTCAGCGTCCTAGTTAGCGCAACGCTGAATTCGACGTGTCTGTAAGGACTTTTTTTTTAACCTTTCTCTGTGTCTGAATGGGTTTCCTCCGGGGCTCCTGTTTCCTCCCACCCTTCAGCAAAAGATGCAAAGGAGTTGTAGGTTAATTGGGTGTATTTGGGCGACACGGGCTCGTGGGCCGAAAGGACCTGTTACCGTGCTGTATGCCTAAAGTTAGATCTAAATTTTAAAAATAAACAGGGCAGGTGTGGCACGCAGACCCTGTCTCAAAAACTGAAGGTAATCACTCTGCAATCATTCAGAAGCAATGGGAAAGGTAGGGGAGAAGATGAGTTGTGGTGGTGGGAGTGTTACAAGGCAAGGTTATCTGAGAAATCTCTTGTTGACACTTCAACTTGCAAATTAAATTGTAAACAGATTCTTCCCACCGGCAGTGAGACTGCAGAGTGGCAGAATGAACTGCTCATACAAAACCTCCACGACTCTACGTTTATTCAACAGTATTTATTTATTTTTTATATATGTACTGCATATGTCTGTATGTGTTTTTTCCACTGCGGGCCGGAGAAAGCGGTTTCATTGAGTTGAACTTGTACAATTGGATGATAATAAACTTGAACTTGATTCTATAATGGGATAGGTGCAGCTGGCATCAGAAGACCCAGAGATAGTTGTGCATCCAAGGAAGTTGTGCCTGAGGATTGTCAGGGAGCACCTCTAGGTGCTGTCAGGTACTATTGAGCCACTCGTCTCAAAAGTGAGGAAAATTCAGTACCCTGGGCAATCCAATCTCTTAAAAGTTTATAAAACTGTGAGTGATAAAGATAGCTTAGATTGTCAGACGAATTTCCCCAAGCGTAACAGCCAAATACTAGAGGGCATCGGTTTATGGTGAACAGAGGGAAAGTTTGAAGGAGATATGTTGATATATTATGAAGAAAGTGTCAATTGTTAATTCAATCCAATCTTAGATTTAATGATTTGGTTAAGATTAAGTTAACTAATGATTTATGGCTATGTTTTTGATTTAAAATTTATGTACATTACTATATGTTATGGATGAGGCAATCCACGAGATTATTATGTACATAGGTTTTTTTAATTAAAATCAATATATAAAAATATTTTTAAAAGAAAATGAGATTTGTAAGGCAAGGCTTTTAAATTGTCGTCGCCTGAAATACTCTGGCAGGAGAGCTGGTTGAAGCAAATACAATAGCCAGATTTAAATGGTATTTAGCCAGACACATGAACAGGCAGGGAAAAGGAGGACATGCAAGCGGATGGGATTGGTGTCACTGTCCGCACGGACTTGATGGGCCAAAGGGCCTCTTCGGTACTGCCCTATGCTCAGCAGTGATTTTTGGACAAAAGCTGCGTTATTTACTAGGCTACTGCCTTCTGGAAAACAATGAACAATTCGCTGCCACTCATGGAAAAGGACAGAAGCAGATTATCAGGCCACAGACAAGTGATGAGAAATTGGATCAGAATTTCCTTTGATATTACTATTTATGTCAAGTGTCGTGGAACTCCCCTTCTCCCTCACTGGCAAGTTCACATGATGATTGCCTTGGAAAAGGAATTGGAATCGGTGGGGGGGTGGGGGTGGGGGGAAAGAACAGCCACATATCATGAGCAGAGAAAACAATGAAGAATTAACAACTAATAGTGCAGGCAAATGGGAATTGGTCAGGACAGATATCGCTGTCAGCCTAGACTTGATGGGTCAAAGGGCCTCTTCTGTATTGCCCTTTGCTCAACAGTAATCTTTGGACAAAAGCTGCATTATTTACAAGGGTAATTCAATGCCTTCTCCGTGGATTGTCACCTTGAGAAGCTTGTGTGGACCTGAGATCCCGTCTGGAGCTATGCTCTTAGTAGAGTCACCCATGGCAGTAAGATCAAGGGTAAGCTCCAAGACCTCAATGGTGGAACAGGCGGATGAAGTTACTTTGAACTCTACACCTGTGAAGGCGGACGAAAGTTGCAACAAATCCATCAGCTCCAAATGTCATGGCTTCCACGCCACTGGAATTGGTTGATAGATTTGTGAAGGATTGTGTGCTTCTTGGAGTGCCACGTTATGTACACGTTAAACAAATACATGTCTTGACTCTGTGGAAAATGGAACCAAACCCATCAGCCTCAACCTTGAGGGATAGCCATGACTATTCAGCACAGAAGGGATCTTTTAGTCCTTCACATTCTTGCTAATCTGTTTGCCCATCTATATGAGACCCATTTCTCCCTATTATGAGCTCCCATTTCATTTAAGGGCTAGTACAAGCTGCAACCATTCACAGTTGTGGAGAGAGTGGGTGGCCACCTAGTACAGGCTGTACCCAAATTCAAGGAGAAAGAACATTTGTTGCTTTTTCCAGGGACACAGGTGGTGAGAGGGTCATGTGTGTGGAACACTGAAGGAACAACACATTGTGACCAGTGGCCACCCCATCGAACACGGAGCAGGAATGATCATGGACAATTCGACTGAATTCCCTGTTAGGGGAATTATTGAACCTCACCGCGACCAAAGGAAAGGTCACTTTTGATTGGCCTGTACCTGGGTTTTGGAAGCATCTTGGAAGTCACACATTTCATTTCCCCTACGCAAGGAAAGGGGAGTTGTGACAACCATTCATACAAAAAGATCTTTCTCTGGAAGAAACTCGACAAGAATTTGTTTTATATACCTTCAGAAGGTCACCTCTCAGCCTCCTTGCCTCTACCAAAAAATCCCCAGACATTCCAATCTCTCCCCACAATTAAAACCACCAATCCAGGCAACTATCTGCTGAATCTCCTCTGCACTCTCTCCAGTTAAACCGCATCCCTCCGGCAGTATGCTTTTTTTGACATAGGACATGGTCACAGGCCCTTCTGGTCCACAACCCCTTGCTGCCCAATTACATCCAATTGACCTATAACCCCGGCACATTTTGAATGGTAGGAGGAAACTGGAAAAAAACTCACGTAAACATGGGGAGAACATACAAACTCCTTAAAGACAGCACTGGATTTGAACCCCAGTCATTGGTGCTGAAACAAAGTTACACTAACCTCTACACTTCACAATTCACAAAATACTCCAAATACAATTGAAAAAATGTTTTGTAAAATTTCATCGTAACATCCCAACTATTACATTCCATGCTTGGGTCAAGAACCCTTTATCCAAAATGCATGGGTCCAGAAAGGTTTCAGATTTTGAATTTTTTTGGATTAATGTGTTTAGGGTAACTAAGCAGCCCAGTAGCATCAGCAGGAAACCTGTATCAGTTGTTAAACAACGACAGGCTTTCAGTCTCCACCTACAATGCTGTGCTTTGATCAAAAGTTTTGAGTACACTGGATTTTATTTTTTCCAATCCATTAATATTGCTGGTCACGTTATACTCAAACATGGCATTTTAGGTGGAGATGAATTTCAGATTTCACATGAAAATAATGTTTTGTACTTATCAAAAAAAACTTGATCTCTACTTACAAAAGAAGATAAATGCAGCACCAAATTCCAGTGAGCAATGCACGTAGATCTAGCGGTGACGATGGTTGGTAACAAATTGGCGCCAACAGAGCATTAGAGCCCCACATGGAATTTTACACTTGTGGCGTCATGTTGGTGCTCAAAAGGTTTCGGATTTTGGAGCATTTTTGTTTTTCGGATAAGCAGTACTTGAGCTGGATTGGCTGTCTCTGCCCTACTTACCCGCGCGGCCACTTTCAGAGAGCAATGGACTTGAACCACCAAATATCTCTGTTCATCACCATTCCTTAGGGCTCTACTATTTACTGTATATTTGACTTCCAAAAACACATCATCTCACACTTCTTGGCATTAGGTTCCATCTTCCATGGTTGAAGACTTCTGCAGAAATTTCAACTTGGTCCATTTAAAAAAAATATTTAGAGATACAGCACAGTACAGGCCCTTCCGGCCCACGAGCCTACGCTACCCAAATAAGTCCTTGTGACCAATTAACTTACTAACCCCATAGGCCTTTGGAGTGTGAGAGGAAAACTGAGCACCCAGAGGAAACCCATGCGGTCACGAAGAAAATGTACAGACTCCTTACAGACAACTGTAATAACGTTACACTAACTTCTACACTAACCAGCCCGTGACAGGGTAGCACTGATTATGTTCAAAGTGATTACAATTTTCATTTTTATTCCTTGCATATGGTTCACTTCCTAATGAATTTTTTTACATTTTAAAATTAAATTTAGACATACAGCACGGTAATAGGCCATTTTGCCTTACAAGTCCATGCTGCCCAATTTACATCCCATTAATCTACACCCCCAGTACGCCTTTAATGGTGGGAGGAAACCGGAGCCCCTGGAGAAAACCCATGCAGACACGGGGAGAACGTACAAACTCCTTACAGACAGCACAGGATTCGAACCCCAATCCGGTTCCGATCGCTGGCGCCATAAAGGCGTTGCGCCAACTGTGCCACACAGTTGGTTGAAATCTTTCGACGGTTACATTTTATCTCCACTGAGGGCCTGAGGCCAAACCATTATTAATTTCAAGGAGCTCCTTAAAATTCCACAGGGTCAAATCCTATTGTCTTTAAGAGCCAACTCTTAAACCTAGCAAAAGAAAGATTCTTCAAACTACTGAATAAACATTAATACAAGAATGAACATTGTATGACTATCTTGCATAAACATGAGGCTTTTGCTGGGAGGTGTAGGTTTTAAGAACTTCATGAGAGTGATATCAGCATATAACATAACGATTACCTAAAGGGGTACAGGATTTGAAGAATTTTTCCCTTTGATGGCCACATTTACCAGTGCGAAAGATACAAAAAAAATCTCCATCCACATTATATTAAACCTTCAAAAATATAACCTCTGCTGTAATCTATCTATGCAGGAAAATGACTGATAGCCCGCAGCAAAGCTGCCCTTTGTCAGCATGCTTCTCAAGATTCAAGATTCCTTTATTGTCATGTAATAGTACAAAATATGTAAATTACACAAAAATGCCTTCTGCCTGCCCCATCACTAGTGCCCAGTACGAGAGAATGAGAAGCAAAAGAGAGTCCCTTCAGAGACACTCTGTCCATGGATTCCACACAGTTGGGAGTTTCCCCACCCTCAGCCCACCAGCCCCATTCTACAGTGGGACTGTGGTAGCCTTAATGGGGTTTATTTCAACCTGATCAAAACAACATTGTCATGGGCAACACAAAGTTCTGGTTTTAATGGGAGCTGTCATACGGCAATTAGCACTTTGATTCTCTCTGTGAGGCAATGGAAAGTTCCTGGGGTGAGGAGTGATTTACCCCACGGATGCATCAAAGGATCACCAAATTTTTACAGCTTAGAAAGAAGCCATTTGGTGCATCAAGCTCTGCTGTCCTAATGGAATAATCTCTCCACCTGCTTGCTGGCTTTCTGCGTTTCATGCACAAGAATGGTCAGATCTCTCGACAGTTCATTGACCTTCAAACTCTCCAACTTTGGTGACACTCTGACTTGATTCCTCTTTCTAGAGTGGCTGACCTCGCGCTTGTCTTCACGAAGCTTCCTTTGCCAAGGTTTCACCTATTCACTCAACTGATCCACAAGCTGGTGCAAAGTTCAATCAAATCCCCATCTCTTCACCCGTTCCAGAAAATGCACCAAAAGCAAACCCTTTTGGCATGGGGTGTTCACTCTATCATGGGCCACATGGTTGGTGTAGTGGATACCATCATGCCTTCACAGCACCAGCAATTGAGATTTGGGTTCGAATCCAGTGGTGTCTGTAAGGAGTTTGTATGGTCTCCTGGTGTCTGCATGGGTTTTCCCCCGAAAGTGTTCCGGTTTCCTCCCTCCATTCAAAATGTACTGGGGTGTAGGTTAATTGGGTGTAAACAGACTTGTGGGCTGAAATGTCCCGTACCCGTGCTCTATGTCTAAATTTAAATTTTAAATTTACAATATGCAAGGAATCAGTGAGAGTTTCAGAAGCAATTTCTTGAAGATGCCGCTTGTCTTTCAGCTCCACTGAATGGATCGGGACAGAATCGTTGCCCATGTCCCTGCAGCATTTCTTTAAGCTATACAAAGGTTTTCAGGCAAAACAGTGGTGAATTTAATCATTTGGCAATTTGTGGCAAGGAAAGGATTACGGGAACAAATCAAGTCAAGTCAAGTTTATTGTCATCTGACTGCACACATATGAAACAGTGTTCTCCGGTCCTCAGTGCAAAACACATACACAAGCATGCATAACACACATACAGACAAGCAATACACATGCAGGACAAGTATTCATATACACAAATAAATAAGTAAATATTGTTTCATAAATATGAGAGTCTCAGATGTTCAGTTCCTTTGGTTGTTCACACTGCCCATGGGAGGAAGCTGTTCCTCAGCCTGGTGGTGCTGGCTCTGATCCTCCTGGATCTCTTCCCCGACGGGAGCAGCTGAAAGATGCTGTGTGCGGGGTGGAAGGGGTCCTCCATGATTTTTCACACCCTCTTCAGATAACGATCTTGGCAGATCACATTGATGGGAGGTGGGGTGGATGGAAAGGAGACTCCAGTGATCCTCTCTTATGGTCAAAACTCAAATGGATGAAAAGATCGTTTGAAACGTTTACTGGGAGCATTGTTTAAATAGGGTTCTGAGAATTATAGAGGACCCTTTCCATCCGGCACACAGTATCTGACCCACTAACATCAGGGAGGAGGTACTGGAGCATCAAAATCAGGACGGGCCAGGCTGGGAAATAGCTTCTTCCCGCAGGTTGTGGGACCGATGAAAAGTGTCCTGTAACCCAGCAAATCATCCCAAAATGTTAATATATATATTTATTTTAAATTATATCTTTTGGTATGTTCGTGGTGATTATGTTCTGTGTATGTGTGTGCACTGTAGACTGGAGAAATGCTGAATTTGAATATAAATCTAAAATTTATGTTTTTTACGAAGCATTGTTCCAATAGTAATGTCTGGAAAGTCCTTCAGAGAAGGACATACCTGCTCAATGTATACAAAATACTAAAAACACAGAAATGCTGGAGGAACTCAGCCGGCCTCGCATCATCCAAAGGATGTCAAAGGAGATAAACGATACTTCAGGCCTGAGCCCTTCTTCCAATTTCACAAAGTATTACCCACGGGGAAATTCTGATCACAGGATTTTTGATTCCTCCTCCAAAGGAGTGATCCTAAGCTCTAGGTAACTTGGGGTTAGTTCGGTCGCACTTACTGTGGGCAATTCTGGCCGCCCCATTTAGGAAGGGTTTGGAAAAAGTTTTCTCTGGGGCAATGGAGAGAACTGATGGACGCTTATAAAATTATGATAGGTTCAACCAGAATCATTTTCCCAGAGTAAAAATATCACAAATGTAATAAAGTATACTATTGTAGTTGGTTTTAGTAGCTTTTTTTTTTGACCAGGTACCTGTTTGTCTACAGCAAGTAAGAATTTTGGTGCATGTGAACAATATATTTGATGATAAACATTATTATTTAAAATGGGGAGGGGGAGTTTAAAGGAAATGTGTGAGGCAAGTTCTTTTATGCAGAGAGTGGGAGGCCGTAGGTGTGTTTCTCGATGGACATATGAGTATGTAGGGTAGAGATGTGCATCAGGTGGAAATGACAGAGCTTTAGTTTAATTGGGCATCATGGTCACCAAAGACATTGTGGGGTGAAGGGCCTGTTCCTGAATACAGTACTCTATTGTTTTGTATTCTGTGTTCTATAACTTTCTTGGTTTGCAAGCCCAAACCACTAATACGTAAATAGCCCAATTGTGAACATTAACCACTCTGAGTAAAACAGTTGTACACCACAATGAAGAAATTTGCACGTGGACCCTGGAGGGAAGGGCTAATCCACCTCAGAAACATTAGGGAATGAGTCAGGCAGACAACACACAGCCAAAGAGTTCTCCAGTTGGCAATGTAATGGTGCTCATTTGTCTGAAACACTGCAGCAGGTACATCTGTCCTCAGCCCTCTCCATTCACTCATGGAAAAACTCGCCCCTCAAGTCCCCTTTTAAATCAGTCCCCTCTCACCTTAATCCTATACCCTCTAATCTTTAAATTTTAACTTTAGACATACAGCACGGTTACAGGCCCTATCGTCTCACAAACCCATGCACCCAATTACACCCAATTAATCTACAACGCCCAGTACGTTTTGAAGGGTGGGATGAAACCCACCCAGACACAGGGAGAACAGACAAACTTCTTACAAGTAGAGCGGGATTCAAACCCCGGCCCCGATCGCTGGCGCTGTAACAGCGTTGCACTAACTGCTACACTAACCAAGCTGCTCTTAGGCTCCCCTCCCCTGGGTAAAAGTCTGTGATAATCCATCTTATCTACCATATACCCCTAAAGATTTTAAAAGGTCAACCTTCAGCCTCCTTCATTCAAAGAAGAATACTCCCAACTTATCCATCCTCCTTCAGTAAATCAACCTTCCAGTTCCAGCAACATCACTGTGAAGCTTTTCTGCACCCACTCCACACCCCCTCCCCAAGCCTCAGGCTTAATCACATCCTCTCAAACAGAATTGCACACAATATTCCAGGTATGGTCTGACCAATGTACTGTTAAATACATTCGTGGCTGATTTGCCCCAAAGTTCATCTTTTCTCTGCCACTCCCCCATCGCCCTCAACAACCAGTCCTCATTGTCAGCAGTGGAGAGGGTCAAGAAATTCAAATTCCTGGGGTGTCAACATCTCTGAGGATCTGTCCTGCGGACTCCATGTCGATGCAGTCACAAAGAAGGCTGGCCACCTTGTGAGGAGTTTGAGGAGGTTCGGATATGTCACCGAAGACCCGAAAATTTCTACAGGTGTACCATGGAGAGCATTTTATCTGGTTGTATCACTGTCCAGTGAAATCATGGGCATCAGTCTTCACTCTATCAAGGGCATCTTCAAGAAGCAGCCTCTATCCTCAAGGACCCCCCACCACCCAGGCCACACCCTCTTCACTCTGCTACCATCAGGGAAAAAGGAATAGGATCCTGAAGACAAGCACTCAGCAGCACAAGGACGGCTTCTTCTCGGCGCCATCAGATGCCTGAATGAACAATGAACCCCAGACACTCCTCACTTTATCCTATTTTCTTGCACAAATTTATTTTTGAAATGCAATATTTGCTGCTGCCAAACTAACAAATCTCATGGGTATGTTTCATGCGAATTAATTCTGATAACCTGATATTTAAAGAGTGAATCTAGTTCCTCATTTAATTCCCCCAATGATCTAATCTCCACACCCCTCTGAAGTAGAGAATTCTAGAGACTCAGTCTCTCTGCAAGAAATTCTGACACACCTCAATTTTAAATGATGACCCCCCTCCCCTCCTCTTGTAGATGCGTCTTTTGAATCAGGGTTCACTCAATGGTAGAAACATCACAACTTTGATATTTCAGTAAAATCACTCCTTACTCTTCCAACCTCCATGCACTTCTTCCAAACAGTGTCATGGATTCTTTGATATCTACCTGAGAGTCCAAACGAAACCACATTTTTCTATGTCATTTGAGAGACAGTACCTCCAACAGTGAAGAGTTCCACAGTCTCAAGCTGCAACGTTAGCAGATGTTTATAAAGCCAGGGCTGTTCATTAAGGTGCTGAGTGAATCTGAGGAAGGCGATCATCAGCTGGAGAGGGGTTGGACTCTGGGAAGCCCGTGCATGGGTCAGCTCAGGATCATCACAACGTCGAAGAAGATTGAAGACTTATTTTCCAATCCGAGCAACATCCTGGTAACTCTTGTCTGTACCAGGATGTTGCCCGGATTGGAAAATAAGTCTTATGAGGTAACGTTAGCAGGGCTAGGACTTTTCTCTCTGGAGCGAAGAAGGATGACTTAAATAGAGGGCTACAAGATTATGAGAGGCAAAGATAGGGTGGTCGGCCAGCACCTGT
This sequence comes from Narcine bancroftii, assembly GCF_036971445.1. Taxonomy (NCBI): domain Eukaryota; kingdom Metazoa; phylum Chordata; class Chondrichthyes; order Torpediniformes; family Narcinidae; genus Narcine; species Narcine bancroftii. The sequence continues at coordinate 66,792,904 of NC_091482.1, read as the reverse complement.
TTCCCAGGGCTGGAGTAGCAAACACCAGAGGACACATGGTAAAGCTAAGGGAGGGAAGTTTAGGGGAGTCGTCAAGGGTAAGTTTTTTTGCACAGAGAGTCTGGAATGCTTTGCCTGGGATTGTGGCGGAGTCTGAAGCATTAGAGGAATTCAGACGGGCGCAGAGTTGAAAGTAAAATAGAGGGTCAGGAGGAACCGTAGGAAGGGTTTAGTTTGTTTTGGTAGGAATATATTGATCTGCATAACACCAAGGACCGAAGAGCCTTTGCTGTGCTGTAATATTCTGGGTAATTCTCAGATAAACATTTGAATTGGAATGATCCACATAAAGAGATACTTAATGATGTGCATGCACATGGTGAGTCCTAGGATCTGTAAGACTTGACTCTTTTAGCCTAAGTGTGAAAATGTACCCAAGCTTCTAACTTGTAGATGGGTGAGCACTACTGACTGACCCTTGGTGAACAGAAGTAATGTCTGGGGAGTGAATCTCTGTGATTTAAAAAAATCTCATTTCAATATTTCAAAGCAGCAGCAGAAATAGGACATGAAAATAATAGTTAAAGCTCTGTGAAATTATCAGTCCGGATAAAGGACAAGCAATCCAATATTAGGCACGTGAATGATGTGTAAATGCAGCCTTAGGGCCACATGCTATCACTGCAACTTCTGGGTATTTTCACGCAGGCCTTTGAGGCGTTCAAATTCTCCAGGATTCCAGCATAAGCCAGGGACTGCTGTCTGCGACATCTTCAACCTGACAGCAGTGCACGGAGCCAAAATGAACTGCTGCAGGGGTCTGGGAGACAAACCTGAAATAGCAGGCATTGCTCATGCAGCTTCGTAGAGTTAGGTGGGGGGGGGGGGGGGGGGGGGAGAAGGAAGAGAAAGAGAGAGAGAAGGTCATGAAGGGAAGGAATACAATTCTGGGTGACCAGAAGGACAGATGCGAGGAGTAGAACATAAGGAGTGAATCAGAAAGGGTTTACAGGTAGTGTGAGAGAGAGAGAGAGATGGACAGGGGGAGAGAGAGAGAGGAAGTGAGAGAGGGGAGGAGAGAGAGAGGGGTGGGGAGGGGGCGGGAGGGAGAGGGGGTGAGGAGAGAGAGGTGAGGAGAAAGACATGGACAGAGGGGGCGGGAGGGAGAGAGGAGAGAGAGGGGAAGGGGGAGGAACAGATAATGGGTACGTGACAATCCTGAATATAAAGTTAGTACAAGACCATCACATAAACCCATGATTTGGTTCTTCAAATGTGAATTGTGGAAATGCAAGCAGAAAGCAAAATGATACAAACTGATGAGGCACAGATCATACTTTGCAACTGATTGATAACAGTTATGTAAGAGTCCCCGGCAACCACTGTATGTTTCCATAGAAACTGCAATCTATCATGGTTTAGCTAACGATTATCCCAATTCTTTGTTCCAAAATGCGTGTGTTTCCGTATGTGTGTCTGTAACCAAACGTGCGTTATGTTCCTGCACACGCACAGTAAAAATCGAAATGAATCGCATTACCCGGACTGGGAGAATCAGTTGAGCCTCACTGCAGTAGGATACTGGGTAGAAGGCTGAAGATCTTTACAGATAACATTGCAATGTAGTCCAATTAGGGTGGGCTCTCAACCTTGAAGGTGCTATTTCAATCAGCTGGACCAGAAGCTTAATATCGGTCACTGGACCTATAACCCCAGCTACCCATATTAATAAATGAAATTCTCCGACAGGCCAATCTCTTCTGCATCTCGTGTGCAAGCACATTATTGCACGGACTCACTTCTAAATAGGCACCTGATCTGATTCCTGCAAGTACCTGAACAAATTTACAAAACCGTATTTCTGTCAAACGATAACTCATTTGGGTTCAGTTTCATGAATAAGATCTCAAAGTCTCATGTCAACTTTTAAAAAATAAATTGGATAGCAACACCAGGGCTTGCTCTTGACAGGGTCTTGGTCTTACCAGATAAGCCCCGACGGTCCCCTGGGCCAGCATAAGGGCGCACTCCGAGATCAGGAAGATTTTGATGTTAGAAAAACAAGATTTCTTCTCGCCTTTTTGGACATTGCTGGCGCCGCTACTCCGCAGTTGTCCACTCTGCATCTTCTTCTCTTTCTATTACGGGCGCTTTCCTCTGAGACACAGGAATAGAGAGAGAGCCCGGATCCCCCCCCCCCCCCCCTCCTTCTCAGACGCACCACTCCAATGTTCTGCTTATCACTGGTGTCCTTCCATTGTCACCTCATTCAGGACCTCCTCCTCTCCAACGCACAGGGCAGCCTCCCATCCCTTCCTCGCCCTCCCCGCAGGAAGGGTGCTCGCATCTTGGGGCCAGCCAGAGGCATTCTCATCCTCCCTTCCTCGGGCTCCCGGCCGGGGATCTGGAGGCCGTCAGCGGCTGCGAGGTTCCATGGCGCCCCGTAATCCTTTCGGTAGCTTTCCCGACCAGGAAGGGAGGAGTGGGCAGGGAAGGGAAGGGGTGGGTGGGGGGGATTATGCAACCAGGCGCCTTCACCTGGAACGCACTGGGCGACAAAGGGGGTTCGTTTCGTTCTGGGTGTGCGTGGAAAGGGTTGGGGTAGGGGGGAGGTCGCTGAGTTGTTCCGCAAATGTCGGGGCAGCAAGTCTGCTCAAGCTAGAAAGCGCCTTGTCATTTTCTCTCCTTTCTGGTAGGTCGGATTGATGTCGACCAGAAGGGGTTCGAATCAATCGTACAGTCTCCTAATACAGCAAACTCCTTATGTGTGTGTGTGTGTAGTATAGAGAGAGAGAGAAATATGTATTTCTCTCTCTCGCACTCCTCTGTGTGTGTCTGCATCCACGTAAATATATATTATATTTATATACATAGAGATATACTCTGTATATATAGATATATATATCTATATATACACACGCAAATGTATGTACGTCTGTGTGTGTGTATATATACATACATACACATCTATGTACGTCTCTGTGTATATATATATTCACACACATGTATGTACGTCTGTGTGTGTATGTATGTATACACACACATGTATGTACGTCTCTGTGTATATATACATACATACACATCTATGTACGTCTCTGTATATATATATTCACACACATGTATGTACGTCTGTGTGTGTATGTATGTATACACACACATGTATGTACATATGTGTGTGTATATATACATACATACACATCTATGTACGTCTCTGTGTATATATATATTCACACACATGTATGTACGTCTGTGTGTGTATGTATGTATACACACACATGTATGTACGTCTCTGTGTATATATACATACATACACATCTATGTACGTCTGTGTGTGTATACATACATACACATCTATGTACGTCTCTGTGTATATATATATTCACACACATGTATGTACGTCTGTGTGTATATATATATATATATATATATAAATACATTCGAATGTATGTAGGTCTGTGTTTGTGTGTGTATATATATATATATATATATAAAATTTAACCTTAAATCGTCTCAATCTCGTTGATTCAATTTTAGCAACAATCAAACCCGAGCTTCCCTAAAGGAAAAGTCCAAAATCTTGTTTTGAACAATTGTTTCCACTCCAAAGAGCAACCGCAATCTGTTGCCAGTGTCCCGTCGCACTGGGAGCTCAAGCCTGCTGTGTGCCCGTGTTCAACGTTTGTGGTCCACTCTTCGGTGTGAAGTTCTTTCAAGTGAATCCACAGCGAATCCAACCAATTCCTCGCCAGGTCAACCCCAGGAGGAACAGGGTGAATTCTGCATTGCGTAACGCGAGACCTACTTCGCCCTGAACGCAAATTAACCATCCTTCGTAACCATTGCAAACGGCATTTTAAAAGCTGTTCTTTGGAAATAATTTTTGTTGAAAATGATCATTCGTATCTTTATTTGTTTCCTAATTGCAGAATGTTCCACCGTTCATTCCAACACCTGTTTGATCCTTAAATATTATTGATCTCCATTAGGATTGGTCTGTTGGAGTTTGTCCCCAGATTTATACGAGGAGGGGAGGGGAGGAAATCGAATCAAATAAGTTGTTGCAAAATGAACAATGTGCACAGGATCCAAGTGATCAGAGCAGAAGAGCGTGGAAGGAGTTGCAGTCCCCCGGCCAAAATGACCCACAACCACATTGATGATCTCAAGGAAACTAAATTATGCCTAAACTGAAGATGGGCAATTACATAATTGCAGTAAAGCACGAAATTCGGCCAACCCCGTGAATGAAGTAGAAACACGATGCTGGAGAAACTCAACAGGTCAGACCGTGTCCTCGATGAAGGGCTCCAGCCAAAATGTATCTTTATCTTTGCTCTGTGAAGTCCACCGAAGAGTTTCTCCAGCATCGTTTATATTTCATAATGGTACTTAGCTTCAAGAGATGGCGCCTTAACGGAGCAGAATAACTAATTGGAATTCTCTGGTCTTGTTTAATTATTTTTGATACAAGACTTACCTTATCATCTGAATGGAGTTTGGATCATCTGAAATGGTTTTTTAAAATTAACAAACCTAATTGAACTCTTTACCACAGCTCTGCCCCCATTCAGAGGCTTTGAAAAAACCATGGGCCACTGACATGCTTTCCTTGTCAGGAATGGAAGGGCTGGATAATTTGGTTGAAAAGGTCCTGTTTGCTGCTTTGATCCCGATCTTTGGTACTGTCTGCCTGGAGTGTGCACATTCTCCCTGCATCTCAAAGACTTCAAGGTTAATTGATCCACTGTAAACTGCCCCTCTCTAGGGCATTAGAAGGGCCTAAGGGCCTGTTTCTGTGCTGTTGCATTCCATGGTTCTCTGGAGAACATTATGCAGAATTTTAATATTAAGGCTTGGGAAACCAGCACAGGTCAGTAGGCACAGGTGTGACAAGTTAACTGCAAAGTATAAATCCATCTCAGAGGCATTTGAGTTTTGGGTGGCAAGTTCACTGAGATCGGCCAGAGGTGCATTGATGCAGACAAGTCCAGAGATGATGTAGTCACAGATGACCGTTTGAGCAGAAAATAGCGGGATGGAGTTGGGCAATGGTTTGGAAGGAGTAGCAGAAAACCATACAGAAATAGTGGAGAACAGCAATTCGAGGGTAAAACACAAAAGTCTGCAGGCACCGTGATTGAAGTAAAAATACGATGCTGGAGAAACTCAGCAGGTCAAACAGTGTCCTTTATAAAACAAAGATAAAGATACAGAACCAACGTTTCGGGCTTGAGCCCTTCGTCAAGGACTCAACAGTTTGCGGGTGAATGATGAGCTGTAAGAAACTGATATTATGATGAGCTGTTAGGAACTACATATCAATTATCCTGACCTGAGTAATAGGGAAAATGTTCGAATCAATTATTAAGGAAGCGGTAACAAAGCACCAAGAAAATAATAATAGGATAAGGGAAATCCTGTCAAATTTCTACAGAGGTGTGGTGGAAAGTGTGCTGACAGGCTGCATCACAATCTGGTCTGGGGACACCAATACCTCCGAGTGTCAAACCCTGGAAAAGATAGTGAATACAGCCCAGGACATCACCGGAAAAACTCTCCCCACCACTGAGAACATCTACAGGGAACGCTGCTGTTGGAGAGCAGCAGCGATCATCAAGGATCCACACCACCCAGCACATGCCCTGTTCTAGCTGCTGCCATCAGGAAAGAGGTGCAGGTGCCACAAGACTCGCACCACCAGGTTCAGGAACAGCTGCTCCCCCTCCACCATCAGACTCAATCAGGGACTCATTTAAGGCCTCTTACTTGTGCACTTTATTAATTTTTTTCTCTCTGTATTACACAGTCAGTTTGTTTACCTTTCTTTATTTCTTTACATGTGTACGTTGGGTCATTTTTTTCACTACCAATAAGTGGTAATTATGCCTCACCCGCAGGTAAAGAATCTTAGGGTTGTATATGTATTCTGACAATAAATCTGAAGTTTGAATCTGAAAGCAGAATGAATGACATTGTCATGGTGACTGGTCATTGACCTGAAACATTAACTGTTTATCTCTCAGTGGATGCTGCCTGCCTTGCTGAACATTTCAAGGATTTTTTTTCATCACAGGTTACCAACACATGCCATTTTTCATGTTTTCATTGCTTAATAATAGTGAAGACATTGCATTGTTGAGTTCTTCAACGACAGCTCAGATCAGGACCTGAAGCTCAGAAGGGGTTGGTCTGCATGGCCCAGCTCCACATCCAAAGTAGGTTTCAGCTGTTGGTAGGACCTCTTCCAAAAACACAGCTGTCTTTTCATCATCTCTAATCCAACTGGAGATTACTGAGGCAGGATACTGGTGGAGCAAATTGCATAATGTGTCACAGAATGACAAGGAAGCTTTTCTGTTATTAGTAAAGAGAGCTGTAAATCATTATTCATACAACTATCAATTAGCAACCTGGCATCTGTTGAAGAGAAGAGTTGCAATTCTGTAGTGCCAGTCACCTCCCATTCAGGACAACCCGCAGTGTTTTACAGCCAATTAAATAATTTTGTGAAGAAGATCGTTTCGATGTGGGAAGTACGGCAGCCAAAGTTCACAAAGCAAATCCCCAATGCAACAAATACTTCCACAGGAGTTTTGCAGAAGTTTGGCATGACATCGAAAACCCTGTTAAATTCCCCCGAGCGGAAATCCCTGCAAAAGGTAGTGGACGCCACCTGGGACATCAAGGGTAAAACTCTCCTCACCATTAAGAACATTTACAGGGAGCACTGCTGTCAGAGAGCAGCAGCAATCATCAAGGACCCACACCACCCAGCACATGCCCTGTTCTCACTTCCACCATCAGGAAAGCGGTGTAGGTGTCACCTCCAGGTTCAGGAACAACTGCTACCCCTCCACCATCAGACCCCTCAACAACAAACTCAATCAGGGGCTCGTTAACTTTTGCATTTTTTTTTCTTCTCTCTGTATTTACATAAAAAACATAAACATAACAATTACAGCACGGAAACAGGCCATTAGGCCCTTCTAGTCCGCACCGAACCAAATTCTTTTGCATTTCTTTATTTGTTTACAAGTATTTGTTTACAGTTTTGTTTTGCACTGCCAATAAGTGGTAATTCTGCATGGCCTGCAGGAAAAAGAATCTCAGAGCTGTATGTGATGTCATGTATGTACTCTGACAATAAATCTGAAATCTGAATCTGAAACCTTTCTAAAAAAAACAGTTTTGAGCAAGGAATAAATATTGCCCAGTGAAGCAAAAAGAACTCCGCTGCTTTCTGAAATAGTGCATGGGAATTTTTATGACGATTTGAGGGGCCATAGATTATGAGTCATGTGTTTGGGACACTTAAAGATACAGTTTTTCAGTTTTGTTCTGTAAAACACAGAGGTGGAATGCCTCTGTGAAATGGACAATTCTGATGGTTCTTTTTTTCTGGGAAGTTATTGTTGAACCACCACGTCCAATGTAATGATCATTTTGATTCACCCATATCTGGGTAAAGGAAGCAGGCAAATTCCTGCATTTGGATTGTGACCATTTTGATAGTCATTTCATCTGACCCGTGCCTGGGTTTTGGAAGCATCATGAAAGTCATATGTTTCGTTTCCCCATATGCAAGGAAAAGGGGAGTCGTGACAGTTATTCGTATGAAAAGACATTTCTCTGGAAGCAACTCAATAAGAATTAATGAGTTTTCTGCCGTCTGATCAATAGTCTCCTTCATGATTACTTCTGTACATCAGTTGCAAAATCTGAGTTTCAACATTGGATTTCTAAGGCTGAACTTTGGGATTGACTTTCCAGAATTGTGCCTAAGCTGTAATGGTTTGGGTATCTCACACACGCGCGCGTGCGCGCATACATTCACACATAGTTGGGGTTAAGTTCATTAATATGTTATATTATTAGTAGTTAATAAATATATTGTTTTAAAAATGGCATGGTCTTGGTGAATTTCTGTTACTGCAGTGTAATATTTCATCTAAAAGACAGCTTTTTTGACAGAGCAGCACTCTCTTGTTACTGGACTGGAATGTCAGCCAAGAAACCCCTGATACTCACTGATTCCATGGAGCACTCAATCCCCTTCTTCCCCTCTACAAGGGTGCCATTTGCTGGTTAACTGAACTATCACCCTACCCAGGCACCCCAATAGGCCTTTGCTGCAACATCCCACTCATCATCCCAGGCCTCGACTTACTTTTTGACTGCTGGTCTCATTTCCCTCCAATCCCATCTCCGAAATATTGGGAGCAGACTGGGAACCTTCGCTCTGTCCACTTCAGTGACTGGGATCTCGCAGGGGCTAATCATTTCCATTCTGTGCCCTATTTCCCCGCTGTCATGTACTGTCAAACCAAGATCACCCGTAAATTGGAGGAGCAACACTTAATTTTCTGTCGGTGCACTCTCTAACTGGATGGCATTAACATCGACTTCTCTGGTTTCTGCTAGCCTACTCCCCATTCTCCCTCTCCTCCCCATCCCTCCGTCTTCTTTCCTCCAGCTCTCCAATCCCTTCTCTCTCCAGTCACAGAACCACGATCCCTTCCCATTTTGCTGGTGTGCCCTCCCTCCCTTATCCATCTATTACCTCCTGCAGGTGGGACCTCCCCCTGCCTTTCTTCCCACCCGATTTTGTTCGGGCACCTGCTTACATTTTGCTCATACCTTGATGAAGGTCTCTAGCCCACAACGCTGGTTATGTATCTTTATCTTTGCTGTATAAAATATACTGTTTGATCTGCTGAGTTTCTCCATCATTGAGTTTTTACTTCAATGTCAGTGTCCGCAGACATTTGTGTTTCACTCCTGGCCTCAAATGATATATTTTACTTTGTGCATTTGATATAACGTGAGAGAGAATGCGTCATAGAAAATAAACAGGCTGGGCCTATAGCCTTAGAGTTTGGAAGAATGAGAGCTGATCTTTTTATGAATATGATTAATTCAACAAAGCTTTACATCGGTGGAAATGATTTTTAGGGGTATGATTTGTTATTGTCTGGAAGTGCATGGGCTTATTATAAATTTTTTTTAATACTTTATTTAAAATTTTCAATTGCAATACAAATACTCCCATTCCCCCATGGTTTGTGTGGGCAGAAAATGACTGATTTTTTTTTTTAAAGAGGTGACAGAGATGATTGATGAGGGTGGACTTCTTAAGCTATTTCACAAGGTCCTTCATAGAGGCTGGTCAAGAAGACTATATGGGATCCACAGTGAATTGGTAGATTGGATCCAAAATCAGCTTGGCCTTAGAACGCAGAGGGTCGCGGTAGAGGGAAGTTTCTCTGACTGAAGGTCTGTGACAAAGGGATCCATGCTGGGACCTCAAACCTTTTGAATGAGTATGTACACTGGCTGATTAGTAAACTTGCAAATAACCAAAAAAAAGGCACGTTGTGGGCAGTGAGGAAGGTTGTCAGATTCAGATTTCAGGTTTATTGTCGAGTACATACATGACATCACATACAACCCTGAGATTCTGTTTCTTGTGGGCCAGGCAAAATTACCACTCAATGGTAGCGGAAATTAAAAAAACAAACTGTGCAAGATACAGCAGGATGCAGGCCAGTTGAGGATAAGGACAGAGAAATAGTAGATGGGGGGGCTTAACAAGTGTGTAGGGTTGTGGTGATACACCACTAGCCTACTGCAGGGGGTGATCTCTGTACCTGCAAGAAGATCACCGGAGGACAGACCACACCTGGTTGGCTGTCAATCAGCCAACCTGAATAAACCAAACTCCATTGGCCAACTCTCAATCAACTGCCCAGGATATAATCCGGAGCTGGCCCCTCCTGAGCCAGTCACTCGGGAGCCACCAGTACAGCTACCATCGTAGCAGAGACTTTTAACTGAATAAAGCCTGTTGTACAGTTTTTCTCGAGTTTTGCCTCTGCTTCCTGCTGCAGCCGTGCATCACAAGGGTACCACTTTGGGAGATCAAAAGTGAGGGCAGCATATGAAGCAAATGGCTGGGCCTGTTAGAGCATTAAATGTGCACATGATTGTGAGTTACAATACCTCGTTCCTTAAAAATAGGACCACGAGTAACCAAAGCTCATGCTATACTTCCAATCTTGACTCCTTCAGTCCCAAGTGTTAAGTGTAAATGTTGGGAGTTATGAGTAAGGCCTACATTTGGAGATGGCAGAGGTCGACAGCATCGAGTCCACGCTGCTGAAGATCCAGCTGCGCTGGGTGGGTCACGTCTCCAGAATGGAGGACCATCGCCTTCCCAAGATCGTGTTATATGGCGAGCTCTCCACTGGCCACCGTGACAGAGGTGCACCAAAGGAGAGGTACAAGGACTGCCTAAAGAAAGCTCTTGGTGCCTGCCACATTGACCACCGCCAGTGGGCTGATCTCGCCTCCAACCGTGCATCTTGGCGCCTCAGTTCGGCGGGCAGCAACCTCCTTTGAAGAAGACCGCAGAGCCCACCTCACTGACAAAAGGCAAAGGAGGAAAAACCCAACACCCAACCCCAACCAACCAATTTTCCCCTGCAGCCACTGCAACCGTGTCTGCCTGTCCCGCATCGGACTTGTCAGCCACAAACGAGCCTGCAGCTGACGTGGACTTTTACCCCCTCCATAAATCTTCGTCCGCGAAGCCAAGCCAAAGAGACATTTGGAGTGAAGCATGGAAGTGATTGCAGTAAAAACATCAAAATGGTGGAGGAACTCAACAGTGTGCAGTGGCGTTCACCATATGCAGGAAGCATGTGCAGGCTGGATGTTCCCTAGATTAGAGTGTACTGTATTAGCAAAAAGGAGAGGATGGGCAAACTTATATTGTTTTCTTTGGAGAATCAGAAGCTGAGGGGAGACGTGATAGGTTTATAAAATTATGAAAGGCAGAGAAAGTTTGAAAATGTCAAATATTAAAGGTCATAGCTTTAAGTTGTGAGATAGGAAGTTTAACAAGAGTTTTTTTTTTAAACAGAGTGGGAGGTACTGGGAACACACTGCCAGGGAAGGTGGTGAAAGCAGATACAATAGTGACATTTAAGAACAGGCACATGAGCAGGTAGGGAATGGATGAAAACTGATCATGTGCAGGCAGATGGCTTCAGGTTAATTAGGAACCATGTTCAGCACAGACACCATGGGCTGAAGGACCAGTTCCTGTGCTGTACTGTTCTGCAACTACAGGAGATGTTCCACACCTCCTCACTCACCACCACTATTTGGGGCCCAAAACAGTCCTTTCAAGTGGAGCAACGTTTCATTTGTGGATCTGCAGGGGTCGTCTACTGCATCTGGTGCTCCGGTTGTGGTCTCCTCTACATCGGAGGGACCGGGCGCAGACTGGGAGATCGCTTTGTTGAGCACCAGTCTGCCGCAACAGTGTAGATCTCTCAAAGGCCACCCATTTAAGTTCCCCATGCCATTCCCAGTCCATGGTCTCATCCACTGCCAGAATGAGACCACCCACAAATTGGAGGAAGAACACCTCATTTTTCACTTGGGCATACGGCTACTGCATAGCATTAACATCAACTTCTCCAGCTTCCGTTAAACCCTCCCCTCTTCTTCATACCCGGTCACCTTTCCCCAGTTTTTCTCTCTCTCTTCCCTTTTCTCTCTACCTCCTCTCACAGAGACAAAATCAATTCTCACCTCTCCTCTTATCATATCTGATTAACACCATTTGTTGGTCTGAACTCCACCTTCGCCAAGTCTTTATTCTGACACCTTAATGTTCTTTGCTTATTCCTGGAAGAAGGGCTCAGGTTGAAACATTAGTAATATATCTTTACCTCCTTTTGGACACTGCGAGACCGACTGAGCATTTCTGTGTGTTTTTACTACAATCACAATGTCTGTAGGCCTTTGTCTTTCAGTTTTACAGAACATAGAAGAGTACAATGTTCTGTAAAACTGAAAATTCTTACAAGGCTTGACAGGGTGGATTCAGAGAGGATGTGATGTCTGGGGCCAACAGTCACAGTCTTAAAAGTCGTGACTGAGATGAAAAGATATTTCTCCACCCAGGGAGGGGTGAATCATTGGAATTCTTTATTCAAGGTGACTGTGAAGTTTCAGTCATGGCATATAGTTAAGAAAAAGATTGACAGGATGTTAGAGATGATTGTGAACCAAGGAGCTGATTGTTGACTTCAGGAAGGGAAAACCAGAGGTGTTCAAACCAGTGATCACTGGGGGATTCAGAGGTGGAGAGGGTGAGAAAATTTAAATTCCTGGGGGACCTTTCCTGGACCCATCACACCAATGCCATCAAGAAGAAATCATGTCAGCACCTCTACCTCCTCAGGTGTTTGCGGAAGTTCGGTATGTCATCGGAAACCCTGGCAAACTTCTACAGATGTAGAACCAGATACCAAATGGTCTGGTATGGGGACACTAATACCCCTGAGCGGAAAGCCCTGCAAAAAGGTATTGGACACAATCCAGTACATCACAGGGAAAACTCTCCCCACCATTGGGAACATCTGCATGGAACACTAATGTCGGAGAGCATCAGCAAGCATCAAGGATCCACACCAACCAGGACATGCTCTGTTCTTACTGCTGCCATCAGGAAAGAGGTACATGTACCAGAAGATTTGTACCACCAAGTTCAGGAACAGTTGCTACTCCTCCACCATCACATTCCAAAAACAACAAACTTAATCAGGGACTCATTTAAGGACTTTTGCTTTGTACATTATTTAATACTGAATAGTTTTTTTGTGCATTTGCATTCGGTTTGTTTACATTTCTTTCTTTCATTACATTTTTGAAGACATATTTCTTATTGAGAAGAATTCACAGTTACCGATAATTAGAAATTCTGCCTGGCCTATGGGAAAAAGAATCTCAGGGTTGTATGTGATATTATGTATGTACTCTGACAATAAATTTAAACTTTGACATTGACTTTGAACCAAAGGAAATGAAGTTCATGCAGAGAAGTGGTGCTTTGATTAAAGATCAGATGTACTCTTTGAACGGCCTACTCCAGCTTGACTCCTTATGTGCCAGGCCCATTAGCTGGAAGCCTGCCTTGCTACAAACTCTCATAGAGTGCAGCTTTTGTTACACTGGACAATAAATATTTTCAAAAGGTTTGCTTCTCCAAAAAAAAAAGGGATTACGATAGACAACTTCAAGCTGAACAGAAAGTTATGTTCAGATTTGCCGTATCACGTAGGAAGTTGGAGAAACATTAAGTTATTGAATTTAGCACATTTAATTGCATAATGACGCTAACCCATTGTGTTAGTTCAATTGACCTAAAAATGTTTTTCCACTGATTTTCGTTTGGTCTCAGCATCTGATGCCTCTCATGTCAGTGTCCAACAATAGTCAGCCAGCATTGATGGATTTCACTTGCCCTGATTCCGCTTTTCCATGGTCACAATGAAGCCTTTCACCATGTTTGTCACTGACTGCACCAAGATCAGCATGGAAGACATCCATGTGCGAATGCAGAAAGTGAATTTTCAACGACATGCTGCATTTCGTGGTTTTGTATGTTTGAAATAGACTTAACATAGGGCAGGAAATCACAAATATAGGTGATATCTAAAAAACAATACCAGATAGAAAATTTTAAGGCAGCTCAGAATCCACAAAATACATCCAAAAATGTTCAGGAATCAAAATCTTAATTGTCCAGTGTATTCTGAGTTCTGGTCACCTATTGGAGGATGGACGTGGAAGCTATGGTCAGGGTGCAGAGATTTACCTGGATGTTGCCTGGATTGGAAAATAAGTCTTATGAGACAAGGATAGTGGAGCTGGGACTTTTCTGTCTGGAATGAAGAATGATAAGAGGTGGCTTTTAATGAAAGGTGGTACAAGATTCTGGAGGCATAGCTAAGGTAGCCAGAGCCTTTTACCAGGGCAGGAATAGCAAACACGGAGGACATCTTGTACATAGTGCAGGGAGGAAAGTTTAAGAGAGAATTAATGGATTTTTTTTTTTTTTTTTAAACATTTTGTGGGTGCCTGGAATGCCTTTCCAGGGATAGTGATGGAAGCTGAAACATTAGGGGCATGTAAGAGACTTTTAGACAGGCACATGGATGGAATTAAAAATAAAAAGGGTTACAGGTTAGGGAGGGTTTAGTGTTTTTTTTGGTAAGTATGTGTAGGTTGGGACAACATTAAGGGCTAAAGGGCCTGTGCTGTGTTTTATGGATGATTCTCCTCAATTACTAACTGAGGCCAATAAAATTACAATTTATTATAATCCTTTTTAGACTTAGATCTGTTCCATAACATGATAAGCTGTGCATTTCTATAGAATGGAGAACATGATAGACATCATATCCCATAGATCCAAGTGGTTAATGTTGGAGGTGTCAAGGATCATTCAAGTTGGCTCTGGGCCCCAAGACACAGTCCTAGCTGGGGCTCGGGAGGGGAATGGTTCACTGAGCCAGAGATCGCACCCTTGTGGAGGGGAAGGAAGAGATGGCAATGTCTATGTGATATTATAAACTCTAGGAAATGTCAGCCTATAGAGCAAATCCACCCTGCCAGAAATCATTGCTGAACCTTTTGTTCCACTCTGCCTAAATCTGGTACATCCTTCCTCAGTGAGGAAACTGATCTGTACGCAGTACACCAGATGCAGTCTCACCAGGGTCTATGTAACTGGAGAAACATACTGCATGTTCTTTTGGTTATCTCTGAGCCAGCATTTTATAGTCTCAAGACCCACTCCAAGGCTGTACCTCTTTAATAGAACCAAGGGAATATATACATATAATCAGATGAAACAATGCATCTCCGGACTGTAGTACACACACATAATATATTTCCACTGCAAGACACAACAATCACATATATACATGTTGCATCAAATAAATATGTACAAATATTCTGGAATAATTTACTCAATTTCATTCAGGTTCATCAATCTCATAACCTGAAGCTATTTCCCAGCCTTATTTGGTGAAGGTTGACTAAAATTCTGGAGGCTCTGGAAGCAAAATGTTCACATTCGGCAGATCAAGCGAGCTCCATGGAGAGAGAAAGAAGGGTTAATATTCTCGTTCAATGAACTTTCCTCAGGAGTGGAGGAACGAAACCGAGGGAGAGATTGATGGTGTAGACCAGCCATTTCCAATGGGTCCACGTGCCCGCCCCCCCCCCCCCCCAACCCAGGGTCCACTGCATATTTATGGGGGTCCACGGACTGAAATTATAAAAAAAAATCATGATTTTTCATGTAGTCGGTCGGAGAGCAGTACAGAAGAAACTAAATAAACTTGACTGCTTTACAGGGAAGGGGCCCATAAATTAAGTAGAGTCCTAAAGCGTGCCACAAGTAGGTGGAGAATGACTGGAGTAGAGTCATTAATGAGCATCCAAACCACCAGAAATAACTCTTTGATTAATGCATCCTTTGAAACACAGGTTCAATGTCTCTATAATGAAGTGTAACTTTAAAAACCCTGGTCAATTCTCCACGAACCTTACCCCATCCGTTTCTGATCCAGATCTATGAGCGCTTTGAATTGAAACATTTGGATCTTTAGTGTTTTCTGTTTCCATGTCCTCTTGTCAGAAAGGCTATTATCTTTTTTTTAAATTAGAAGTATTTAGTTTTATTCTTTACATAAAGAGGAGGGAAAATTGCTTTTGTCACATGGTGCCAAAGGAGAGACAGGCACATGTATTAAATATAATTCAAGCACTTACCAGACTTAATGCATATGGGCATACTTACAGTGGAGTATGTTCAATTTTCTCCCACTTTATTCCACTGTATTGTGCCTCCAGCTCATTAAGTGTGTCTCATTCATTGTTTTCACTGTTACCTAGCACCAAGACAAATCAATTATACCTCACTCGTGCTTACTATCTCTTTCAGCTAGACTTCACAAAGCTGAGAGATATCAGTTGAACATGATCAGCCATTTTAACTCCTGTATTTACTGCATTTAGAATATTTTTTCTTGTACACTATTGAAAATTCTTGTTTTGTCTCATTTTGAATTATGGCAATTTTCTTTCACATCTTCATTTTCCTTCTCTTGACTGACAAAGCTCCTGATTCCTCATTCACTCTTGGCTTCGGATCTAGACCCAATGTGTTTCATACCTGGGATGGTTCCCTGAGTGACTGTCCAAGTTACCTGGAAGAATGCCCCATCGCCTCGGCTCAGAAATAAGCACCAGGACTTGGCCTGGCTGGCAGTGAGTGGAGACCTTCCAGTCAGATTCCTGTGCAACCAGACTATCACCTTCCTCGCATGTGGTCCTTGAGATGTCCAATTTTGCCCCTTCCTTTCCTTTCACTCTTCATATGTAACATTACATGAAATTGCCTTTAGTTTGCCAAAAGGCAGACAAAGATTCACTATTAGCATTGCCCAGTGATCCCCCCCACCCCCCGTCGCCAAATGTCTGTGGATTCGCCTCCATCAGTCCCGCAGCCCCTGCAGCTGCACAGACTCCAGTTCAGTTCAAACCCGAGCCCAGACTCAAACCTCCAACACGATGAGGAAGCCTTCAGCACCTTCTCTGCTCGGGGCCCTTCAGGAGCCCTTCTTGCCCCAGCATCCACTCGAAGCCTATACAGAGCTGTTGGCAGTAGGAATGGGCAGTTGGAACCCATGGGGGTGCGCTGGGTCTCCACTCCTTGCTTTCCCTGGGTCCGCACCTTCAGCAGCTCTGCCCTTACAGCAGCTCTGCCATTATTTTCATCCATGTACTGTTCAAATTTTTGTTAGAGAGCGTGACTCAGATGTGACGAGTCTTTTAATATGTTGGCTGCGTGTCTGAGGGAGGGAAGGGTAGATGAGTATATGGAGGGTAGGGAGAGGTGTATTGTGTATTGGTGTGAGTTGCGTTCACAAAGTGACCGGCCAACTTTCCATAGTCCCAGCGTGGAAACCAAGGAAGGATGGATGAGGTGGGGTAGTCCCTCCCATCTGTGGAAGACAACTTGTCCAGCAGATAACTAAAGAAGAACCTTCAAACCACGTATGTCCCTTCACAACAAACACTCAGAACACCTCTCTACGTCAACGGCAACACAAAGCTTTGCTACCGAGCAGTTTCATAGCAAATCTGATTAACATTTCCAGTGATTACAGTTTTCATCTAATTGGTAATTATGAATGCAATTAATGAATTTTTTTTAATCTTAAACTAAACCTGGGATAGTGAATCATTTTAATGTTTAATTCTCTGGCCAAATTGGGTTTGCAAAACCTTCATTTTTCTGGGTTAATTATCTGTGTTCATGATCAGATTTCCTAGTTTTATGCTTTTTCTTTTGGTGAGGAAAATTGTCTGTTGGGATTTTGCAGCAGGACTGCAATGACTTATCACAAAATAATTAAGAGCCTCAAGCAAACAGGATCACATCAAGGCCACTTTACACCTGACTGGTAGATACATGCAATTTTCTCCTGCTGAATGAACAATGGGATTGTCCAGGAGGAGGGTGTTTAAATCTGCGTACCAGAGACCAGGGAAACCGGGGAGATGTAGATGAACACAATCTGCTGGAAGAGCCCATCAGATCAAGCAGCATTTAATCAGAGAAAAGTGTGGTCGACATTTCAGACCAGAGGACTGTATGTATGAGGACTGGCAATGTATAAACCAATGCAAGCAAGACAGGGTCGCTAGCCCTGTACACTTCTGTACACAAGCAATTAGAATGACAAAGTGTGACCATCACAGCTCAAATGGGAACTCTGAAAATGTTTATCCATTATCCAATTACTTTTGCCACATTGAGTCTGTTTCCACTACTCTTTCAAGAAGAGGATTCCAGATCATTACGATTCAGTTGCCTTAAGCTCCCCAGTTCTTAACAATGGTTTTGAATCTGTGTTCTCTGGTGCCTGACCTTTTTTGTGCTGCCATTCGTTCCTCTTTGGGGTGGCAGGGTTGGCGTAGCGGTTAGCGCAACGCCTTTTACAGCGCCAGCGATCAGGATCAAGGTTCAAATCCCACGCTGTCTATCAGGAGTTTGTATGTTCTCCCCATGTCTGTGGGTTTTTCCCAGGGCTCTGGTTTCCTCCCATTGTTCGAAATGAATTGGATGGAAATTGGGTAGCATGGACTTGTGGGCTGAAGTGGCCTGTTACTGTGCTGTATGTCTAAATTTTTAAAAATTAAATTTACTTACTCCATCAAATATCTGTCAGAACCTTCTGCTCCAGGTACCCATGCGGTTCCTTGGAGAAGGAAAGCTATATCTGTACATGGTCCAGCCTGTATGAAACCCAAGGCTCACCAATATGGTTGATTCTCAGAATGTAACATAGAACTAGGAGTAAAACACAAAAGTCTACAGACACCATGATTGAAGTGAAAACATGATGCTGGAGAAACCAAACTGGTCAAACAATGTCCTTTATATAGCAAAGACAAAGATACATAAGCAACGTTTCGGAAGAACACAATGGTTGGGGGGAGGGCGCAACAATAATAGGAGCAGAAGCAGGCCATTTAGCCCTTCGAGCCTTCTCCACCATTCAATAGAATTGTGGCTAAACTGGCCGTGGACTCAGATCCATCTACCTGCCATTTCCCATTAACCATAATTCCTCCACTATGTCAAAATCTGACTAACTCTAAATATATTTAATGATGTAGCCTCCACTGGATGCTATGGCAGAAAATGCCACAGATCCACTACTCCCTGGGAAAACCAGTTCCTTCTCATTTACGGTTGGTTTAGGTTTGACAGTACACGAGGCCATGGACAGACATATCAGCGCGGGAGTGGCACACAGAGTTGAAATGGTTGGCCACTTGGAAATTCCTCCCGTTGTGGAGAGACTGGATGCAGACTGGGAGAACACTTCACTGACCACTTTCACTCTGTCTGCATCGGTGACAGGGATTTCCCATCAGCCAAATATTTCAAATCTGTGCCCCACTCTCGTGCTGACATGTCTGTCCTTGGCTTCATGCACGGTCAAACCAATTGGAGAAGTAACACCTAATTCTCCGTCTGGGCACTCTAAAATTGGATGGCAATAACATTGACCTCTCTGGTTTCTGCTAGCCCACTCTCTGTTCTCCCCCTCTTCCCCACCCCTCTGTCGTCTTTCCTCCAGCTCTCCACCCCCTTCCCTCTCCATTCACAGAGCCACCCCCTCCCTCCCTTATCCACCTATTACCTCCTGCCTATGGGACTGTGCCCCTCACCTGCCTACATTTTGTTTGTACCTTGATGCAGGACTCAAGCCCGAAACGTTGGTTATCTATGCTACGTCAAGTACCTGCTGAGATTCTCCAGCATTGTGTTTATATTTCCATATGTTTTCCCACTCATTCAAATTGCCTAAATCACACTGAAGCCTCAAAATAAATAAAAAAAATCAAAAGCAGAAGGTTGGTTATAGATTTCTGTCCAAAATAGATTGAATCGGATCTTTTACCCATTTAATGTGTTCTCCACTGGCCACCGTGACAGAGGTGCATCAAAGAAGAGGTACAAGGACTGCCTAAAGAAATCTCTTGGTGCCTACCCCATTGACCACCGCCAGTGGGGTGATCTCGCCTCCAACCGTGCATCTTGGCGCCTCACAGTTTGGCGGGCAGCAACCTCCTTGGAAGAAGACCGCAGAGCCCACCTCACTGAGAAAAGACAAAGGAGGAAAAACCCAACACCCAACCCACCAATTTTCCCCTGCAACCATGTCTGCCTGTCCCGCATCGGACTTGTCAGCCACAAACGAGCCTGCAGCTGACGTGGACATTTACCCCTCCATAAATCTTCGTCCGCGAAGCCAAGCCAAAGAGAGAAGAGAAGATTTATGAGCATGAAATGTTTCAAATAATATTTTCTAAATAAACTGAATGAATCTTATACCAAGAAGTGACAGCTGGCACACCTTGGTGTCATTATATTCCACCAGCTTAGAAACTCATAATCATTCTGAATGTGACTCAGTTCGGTTCAAAATTACAGTCAGGTTCCACATCTCCCTCAACACAACTCAACAGGATGTCTGTTGACTTGGTTCTCCTTGACAGTGACACTTCTCTTGAACAAGTGGAGTGCCAGCATCTACAGGAAGAATAGTAGCTGTTGCAAATTATGTGAACCATTAATCGGCAGCTGCTCAAATTGGCAACGTCCCACCATGGTGGGGGGACATCAGGAGGCAGTTTGTTGGCTGGATAATAAGGAGGAGAGAGGGCTGAGTGGGTAGCCTGAATGGAGTGAGCAATCATAGACGTTCACAAAATCCTTGTCTGATCTTCAGTGACTGAACTCCATGCTGATGGAGTGTTGTACAGGTGAAAGTGCGGTCCTTCAAGAGTTGTTCAACCAAAGCCTACTGCTCTCTCAAGTGGACGTCAAAGATACTGTGGTACCCATTTGAAGAAGACCGCTACATTATTCCTGCTGACCGGACAACATTTTTAGAAATTTTTCTGGCCATGGTCATCTTAGAACATAGCATGGTACAGGCCATTTGGCCCACAATGTTGTGCCAACTTTCATAAACTTATCCGGTATGTCACTGAAGACTCTCGAAAACTTTTAAATTAAAATTTTTTTTAGACAGTAACAGGCCATTTGGGCCCACAAGTCCATGCCACCAAATTTGCACCCTATTAACTTACACCACTGGTATGTTTTGAATGGAGGGAGGAAACTGGAGCCCTAGGGGAAAACCCACACAGACACAGGGAGAATGTAGAAACTCCTTACAGACAGCGCAGAATTCGAACCCTGGTCCCGATCGCTGGCGATGTAACAGCATTGCATTGACCACTATGCCAACCATGCCGCCCTTCTACAGGACATACCGTGGAGAGCATTCTGGCTGGTTGCATCACTGTCTGGAATGGAGGTGCCAATGCTCAGGACAAGAAAAAATTCCAGAGGGTTGTTAACTCGGCCTGCGACATCAAAGCCACCAAATTTCATTCCATCGAGGACATGAGACGGTGTCTTAAGAAAGCAGCTTCGATTATCAAGACCCCCAACACCCAGGCCATGGCCTCTTCACTCTGCTACCATTGGGAAAAGGTACAGGAGCCTGAAGATGAGCACTCAGTGGCACAAAGATAACTTCTTCCCCGTTGCCATCAGATTCCTGAATGATCAATCAACCAAAGACACTGCCTCACTTTGACTTTTTGGGGACTATTTTTATCTATCATTGTTAAGTGGTTTATTTGAATACTTGCACCGTGACGCTGCTGGAAAACAAAGAATTTTGTGACTTGTTCATGACAATAATTCTGATTTTGATTCAACAAGCTAAACCTTCCCTACCTCACACCCATCACTTTCTTATTATCTTCTTTATGGGATCTTGATGTGTAGATATTAGATGTTGCAATTCTGATATTACAGCGAACATTGAAAAAATCTACTTTTAGGACATGGTAGATCTCTTAGAAGTTATCTTTGCTTCTGCATGGAGCTGCTAAATGATAACAACTGAATACCATATATTGGTCCTGACACCACTGCTGAACTCACTGTTGACAAGACCAAGAGCTTTGCAAGCCTACTTCTGATAAAAGCGAATGTTAATATTACAAAATATTTTCATCTTGGTGTCCAACAAGCAAAGGATGGTCATGCAGAAAAAAAGGAGATCTCTTCCACTTGGACTTGTTGAGGAGTGGTAAGGATTCCAGACAAAGAGCAGGTCAGACCTCCCGCACTGAAGTGTCTGTTCATGGCTTCGTTTGCTGCCAAGCCAAGTCTTCCCGTAAATTGGAGGAGCCTCACGTTTGGTTTGGGCACTTTCCAACTGGATGGCATTAACAGCGGGTTCTCTAGTTTCTGCTAGGCCACTCCCCTGTCCCCATCGCTCTGTCTCCTTACATCCAGCTCTCCACGCTTTTCCTTCTCCATTCAGAGAGCTATCCCCTCCCCCAATCACTTCTCAGCTTTTTCCTCTTGTGCCCTCCCACCCATATCCACCTGTGACCTCTTGTCCTTGTCCTGCTCCCCAGCATTTTAATCAGGGGGCTTTGATGAAGGACTCAGGCTAGAAACATTTGTTATGTATCTTTCTCTTTGCTTCATGAAGAGCACTGCATGACTCGTTGAGTTTCTTCAGCATTTTTGTGTAAACTACAATCACAGTGTTTGCAGATTTTCTTGTTTAACTACAAAATAAAAATCCAATAGTTAATGCAACCAAAGAAGGTAGAGCCCTAGTTAACCCTGGACAACATTGTTTTTAAAAGGTTTGCTTCCTGAAAATAAATTGGAGATTATGATAGACAACTTCAAGATGAACACAAAGACAATTTCAGAATTTCTATGTCACCTAAGAGGTTGGAGAAACATTAAATTAACTTTAATTGAATTTAGCATTGAGTTTAATGGCATAATGACGCTGACACATTGCAACAGTTCAACTGACCTAAAAATGTTTTGCCACTAATTTTCGTTTGTACTCAGCATCTGATGCCTCTTGTGTCAGTGTCCAACAATAGTCAGCCAGCATTGATAGATTCCAGTTCCCCTGATACTGCTTTTCCATGGTCGCAATGTCCTGATGAAGCCTTTCACCATTTTCGTTACTGACTGCACCAAGACGAGACATTTTTGCTCTATTGAATTCTCCTGAAGACAATAAATGCTGTTATTAAGTACAGGCACTATGCTATTGCCTGAAGAACATGTGCATCAATAGGTGTTCATTCTATAATCAATGTAATGCACAGCATCTGTATATGTGAGCTGCTTTTGTAGCCTGTCTGCATCCATCTGGACTAAGACAACATTTGCATAGCACATTTACTGAGTGCATGTCCAGCCATGCTTGGATTGACCAAAGCAGCTTGCTTTGTTGGAAATATACTAGTAGACTTAAAATATGGCAGGAAATCACTAAAATAGGCAATATATTAAAAAAGGTATGTGATGGGGAAATTTAAGTTGATTTTTGTGATCAGCAGCCCAAAATTCATAAAATATACCAAAAAGCATTCATGAAGCAAAATCTTAATAGTCCAGTATTAATGGTCTTTGAGTTATCCTCAATAAATCCAGATGTACGAAAATGTAGATTGAGGGAATAAATAGTAATTTGAATGAATTTCCCAACTAAACAGTGTGGGGTTTGAGATTCCTGTGGGGTGGGGGGGGTGGGGGGGAAGAGATTCGTGAATGTGAAACCTCAGCTGCGACCAGATGCTTGGAGAATTGCAATGAAAGGAAGGGGGGGGATTTCAGGCAGTTGTGGTCAGTTTGGTTTGCAGAGATGAAGAAAGTAGCAGACCTTAACAGGACCAACATCTGAAACCAGTGAGGTTGGAGTTGCATTCCATCTAGCACACTGAATGGGATTGTCCTAGCTCAATTCTCTATCATCTTACTGAAGAGTCCATTTCTTGTAGGCTTGAGATTGATATTCAGATGGTCCATGAAAATTACAACAAAATTTATAACCTCTGGCGGAGCCTATGCTGAAGGCAGAGAATTGATGAAATTTAAAGCACTGAGGGCCAGTTAGCCCCTAGTATCAATGCATCCATGAAAACGCCCAGCCAAATCCAACTCTTACAACCTCATCATATGCAATCTCATCTGATCACTAAAATCTTTGTCGCGGCAATGTCCTGGTGTATCTTCATCTTCTCTGTTGAGAAATCACAGTTCCCGCAATACAGCAGAGATCATCAAAGACCCTCACCACCCAGCACACCTCTGTTCTCACTGCTGCCATCAGGAAAGAGGTGTAGGTGCCACAAGACTCGCACCGCCAGGTTGAGGAATAGCTGCTACCCACCCCCCAAACAATCAGACTCCTCAATGACAAACTCAATCAGGGACTCATTTAAGGACTCTTATTGATTTTCTTTTTGTTCTCTCTGTATTGCACAGTCAGTTTGTTTACATTCATCATCTGTTTAAAGTTCTTTGTTTGTTTACGCTGTGTACATTTTTTTTGGACTACCAATTATTGGTAATTCTGCCGTGCCCGCAGGGGAAAAGAATTTAAGGGTTATATGTGATGTCATGTATGTAGTCTGATAATAAATCTGATTCTGAGACCGGTGCATAGTGGCTCAAATAGTGTCCTCCCTGGTCTCTTCTTTATGTCTCACCAAATAATGTCCTGTGTATACCTTGTTAATCTCCTTGTACACCTGTCCTGCTCCCTGCATGGATGTATGGGCTTGTTTACCTACACCATGTCCCATTAGTAGTTATGGTACGAACAACAAATAAATGTGACGACATTCATTCTGCATCATGAACACATCCTCCGCTAAGTTTTGTTAACACCTGTAATGTAGAAATGTGAACTCAGAAAAATTGCTCCACTGCCCAGTTTAACAGGAGACAAACGAGCAACATTTTCTTATGAAGTGCAATGCAAGATGGCCACCAATGGCTCAATTTGTAAATGCCACCCTTTACATTACATGGATTACCGGACAAGGAAACAAACTACTCCGGGAAAGAGGTCAAAGGCTGGGAGTTCTTGGTCTTTCTGCTTGAATCCCATCCTCAAACACAAGTCAGAGAGTAAAACACCTCCACTTCTCTGGATGTATCCAACTACACCAACACTCATTATTCAAATCAAAGCAGCCAACTTCATTAGTCATGTATTGCCCACCTTGTGTATCTATACAGAAGCCTAATGCATGAAATTGTCTGATCTCAGAAGTTAAGCAGGCACAGGCCTTGTCGGTACTTGGGAGGGGAGACCATCGATGAACACCAGGTGCTGTAGGTTTCTGTGAAGGGCGCTAGACAAAGTGGCAACTCACTGTCTGCCTTATAGTAGGCCAAGATAAGTCAAAGAATTTCATGTACATTACATTCTAAATAACAATAATGAAACTTTTATTTATAACTGGTGTAACCCAGGTCTGAGGATGTATTGCAGCATCCAAACCAAGACATACATCAAACAGAGAGATGTGAGGTCACAGTGATGAGCCTTTATGTGGAGCCCCAATCTGAAAAGCTAAGAAAACACAAGAAATGGAGATGCTGGGCTCTTGAGCAAAGAAAGAGAAGCCCATGGGACACAACAGGCCAGGCTGGACCCACAGTGAGAAATGGACAGCCAATATTTCAGGACCTCAATCTATTCCACCAACCTGTAATTCGGAGCCAGTATCCATCAGGAAATGAACCCTAGAAAGGGGATGGTTCCTCTTGCTGCTAAATAGGCCTTTGCCCTGCCTCCATCTTCATAGACAAAGCACTTGCCTCATCTTCCCAATTGCTAACCAGCTGTTTCAATGTCACCTAATTGCATTTATTGAAATGGAACTCTTCCTCCATTGGATGTAAACTAATGAGCCAATTAGCAGGAATGAGCTCTTCCTTTGATTTGTAATAATCCCACAAAATACTCGCTGCCTGTAAAAGGGGCTAAAAAAGGAAGGAGAGAAACATTAATGAGTTCAGGGAAAGATCAAGGAACAATAATTAGAATGGAATTAATGAGAGCAGCCATGCAATCAGGCCTGCAAACTCTACTTTGAGTTGTTAATTTATCAAAGATTTCTTGAGGGCTCCAGTCATCAAAGATTAATTTCCATGGCACCAGGACCTTAAGGAAGAGTATGGTGATACTCAAATATTGATACTATTTTTCATTATTGATCAATTTAATTTATTACGTTAAAAATATCTTTGAGGGATGGGGAAGTAAGTGGTTTGTCGAATCTGGGTAAAGGAGAAAAATTTGCGGGAGGAACTCAGCAGGTTCAACAAGAGAAAAGAATTGTCAACACTTTGGGTTGGAACTCTTCATCAAGATGTCTTGATTGTTTTTTGCTCCAGATGACAGTTTTTATTTTTTTTTAGACATACAGCATGGTAACAGGCCTTTCCGGCCCACAAATCTGTGCCGCCAGTTACAAGTCAAATCAAGTATCTGATTGCGCAAGTACAACCCGACGAAAAAGCATTCCCCTGTCCTCGGTTCAAAACATACAGACACACAACTAGGCAGAACCAGACAAACAACACGTATGGAAGACAAGTACTCATATATACAAATAAATAAATATTGTTTCATGAGTGTGAGAGTTTCGGATGGTTAGTGTGAGCAGGTCCTTTGGTTGTTCAGCAGTCTCACTGCCGCTGGGAAGAGGATGCTTCTCAACCTGGTGGGGCTGGCTCTGATACCGTATTTTATTCCCCAACAGGAGCAGCTGAAAGATGAAAAGGGTCCTTAATGATTTTGATTGCCCTTTTAAGACAACGATCCCAGAATATCACATTTTATTTCTGCTGACATCCCGCCTGAAGGAATCCCTTACTAATCACAGAGCACCGATGGCATAGGGATTACTTCAGGTGGTATGTGAGTGGAAAGAAAAAGTTTGAAGACCACTGTTTTAATCGTCCCTCATTGACTCGTTATGTGCAGGGTTTCATAACTCCAAAGGAAATGGGCCAATGACAATTTTTCTCAAGCAAAATATTTCAGTAACAATTGGGTCTAGAGCAGTGATTCTCAACCTTCCCTTCCCACTCACATCCCACCTTAAGCAATCCCTTACTAATCACAGAGCACCGATGGCATAGGGATTACTTAAAGTGGGATGTGAGTGGAAATAAAAAGTTGGTAAAAATGGTTCTCCAGGTAACTATGTAAAGTTGGCTTAAAATGTAAAAGCACGCAGAGTAATGAAGAGTAAAATGACATTGTAATATTTAATATCAATAACCATTACCCCTCTATCTGCTTCATTTCACATTTACACTGAGGTGTGGAGGTCTGTTTTGAGTTTAAATAGCTCTGGTTCTTATTTGAAACCAAACTCTGAATTGCACTGAACAGTTATTACTTTCAGTGATTGGTTTGTCATTGATATTAAACAGTTTTGCTTAATACAATGCCCCTTCAGCACAACTGGGGTGGATGGTGTTGCTTCTTCCAAGATGCCACTTTTAGCAACTCTGCTCCCACGAGCAATTTAGAATCTGACAGGGAGTTAAAACATTACTCCTTTACGGATGATTTTGATCTTGAATTCTGCCCAAAATGATAAGATTAAAACCTCTGTCATCAACAAGAGTGACGATGGAATGAGTATGGACAGCGCAGAAGTGCAAGACTTCACCTTTGTAGAGGAAAGGCCATTTCATCGGGTTGCACTTGGCAATCAGGTGACAATAGACTTGACAGTATGCTTGGAGCATTGCACTTCATAAGAAATTGTTGCTCGTTTATCTCCTGTTAAACTGGGCAGTGGAGCAATTTTTCTGAGTTCACATTTCTACATTACAGGTGTTAGCAAAACTTAGCGGAGGGTGTGTTCATGATGCAGAATGAATGTTGTCACATTTATTTGTTGTTCATACCATAACTACTAAAGCAATGCACAGTAAAAACAAGTTTGTTCGCCAAGGTGATTAAGTCAGTTTCATAAAATGTGATGCTTTCTTCTCAGAGGAAGGATGATATATCTATTAATCTTTATTGCAGTCACCATAGGCTGCTAGTCAGTCCACAAACTGTTCCTCCTGTTGCTATAGCAACTGCCTAGTTAAATCGAAAGTCAACAGATTGCTCAATGAACTAGACTAAATCATATTCATATTAGCATGTTTCCTTCCATTGTGTCAAACTATTGAGCAAAATCAAACAGCGACATTAGGGAAGATTACACTAATACCGCGTGAGGCTCATAGGGTGTGCTTCCAGGGATCAGAGTACTTATGGAATTGATGCAAAGGGGTTTGTTGCAACCTTGGCTCTGGAAGGATGCAGTAAAAACACAGGAAATGGTGGAGGAACTCAGCTGGTCTTGTAGCGTCCATAGGAGGTAAAGATTGGAGGCCCAAAATGTCAGAAATCTCTCTTTACCTCCTATGGACACTATGAGACCGGCTGAGTTTCTCCACCATTTTCTGTGTGCTTATAATCAGGGTCTGCAGACTTTTGTGTTCCACTCTATAGAAAGATGGAGAACTGGCAGTCTTGCTGTGTCGGCATGAAGCCCTGACTTCCTTGTTGTGTTTCCTGGTCTATTGTGCCTGGATTCTGACCCAAACCCTACTCTCTCTCTGCTTTCACATGATATTGCGTTGGGAGCATAATGTGACCCATTGATAAATGAGGGCCTGCCCATTGGATGGGCTTTGGTGAGTTGATGTGGCTACAGAGAGGTGAGATACAGGGCTCAGTCAACAACCTGGCTCTAACTGTGAGTGTGAGGTATTATCAGGGTCTGGTAGCACCTATTCCATGTTTTGTCCACCCAGGTCATGTGGTCAGTAGATGATGAAAGGCATTATTTTCCCCTCCTACCTTTGTATAGCTAACTGGCTCATCCCACCTTGTAGTTGTTCCTCATGGTAACAAACTCAGCAGTGGTCTTGTCCATCTTCAAAGTTCAATCACTTTGTTAAAACTCATTGAAGTAATTCCGCGTGTGTACTAGTCTCTTTGGATAAATTGTATATTAAGTTGTTGGGATAATTGGTGGCCATAAATTGGCAATAAAACAGAGCTGAATGATAGAATCCAATGAGAATGTGTGGAGAATAAAATGAGATTAACATAAGATTTATGTAAATAGATGCTTGGCATTGAATCAATGGATCTGTGCTGAATGACATTACAACAATGAGAAATGTACAATTTATTAATCAAGACATCAAAAGCAGGAGAACAATTGAATTTTACATCACAACATTACACATATACGAGAATGCAATTTTCCAAATTTTACCACGGTTCATTAAATGAAATGACAAAAGTTCATTCAAAGTAATTGAGGGTTAGGTTGTTCTAATGCTGGAGGAATTACAGTGGGTCTGCAGACTCTAGGGGAAGTGGAGGTCTGGAGCAGGGGACAAAAGGACGGGAAGATCTTGCACCATCTGAGAAGGAAAAGCAGAGGAGACCATCAGGATGGTGACCACGGCAGCAGACCAGTGAGGGAGCTCTGTGGCCGAGGACTGCTGGCGACTCGAGGCGAGGACCCTATGGGCTGCTGTTGGGAGATTCACGCCGGGCTGCGGACTGCTGGAGACTGGCTTCAATTGGCTGGAGGGGTACCAGGTATCGGAACTGGGAAGTGAGGAGGTGCCAAGGGTACTGGAGCGTCCCTGACCATGTTGGAGGTTTAGATCTGGAGCTCAGATTCCCAATGGTTTGGATTGGCTTTCAGGGACTGTGGAAGCGCTGGAGGCGAATCTATGAACACTCGGTTTCTCTGGGGGACTCCCTTTTACTTCTCCCTCTGACTAGGTCAAAGCCTGACTGTAAGAGGCGCTTCAGTAATTCCTGCCAGTGGCGAATCTGTCTGCCTTGCAGCAGGCAAAACTGTTTACTACAATGACAATAAATTGAATCACGGTTGGCCCTTCCTGAGGAAATTAGCCTATTCACGCTTCAGAACTTTCTTCTTCAGCCTCTTTGTCTCATTGTTTTAGATACCTTACCTGTAGAGAAATACTAGATGGCAATTCTCTTTTGCATTAATCGACTCCTGCTTCCCCACCAAAAACGTGTATCTGTTTGACCACAAGTTAGGTCAAATTAGGTTAATTATATTGTTCATGTTTTAACCCAGCTTTGTGGCTTTTTCCCTTTTTAATGAAATTCGTATCCCTGGAAGTTGAGTTTCCCCCTTCTTTGCTGCGCTGAATATACATTGGGCAAAAGTTATGACATTGGGCAAAAGTTATGACATTGGGCAAAAGTTATGACATTGGGCAAAAGTTATGACATTGGGCAAACCTATTTGAGATGGTACTCTAATGGATAATGCCCATAATTATCCACTGAACAGGAGCTGTGAGGTTCTCGGGGAATAGGCACAGTTGAAAACAACTTCAAACAATGCCCCATGCAGCAAGAATCCAGCCACTTACTGCGGTGGGAGGTGCTTCAGAGGAGATGATTTATTTAAAGAGACTTGGCCTTCACATAAATGAAATAAGTGGCAGGAGGGAGAGCCAATGTGCCAAGGGGAGCAGGAGACCTGTCAGGGACACTGTAGGAAGAGCCTAGCAGGAAGTGGCTCCAGCTGTGCAAATCCCCACTCATTTAGGAATGACAGAAATTCTCCACAAGAGGAGCTTCACATTACTGAAAGCACTGCGGCAAGCCAGAAGGGTGATTGGATGCTGGATTTGCTCATTGATGTGTGATGAGCTGTGCAGGTGGTCTTGTAGCAGAGGATGTGATGGGGAATTATGCACCATCTGGATGCCTCTGGTTAATTACTGTTAAACTACGCTGGTGTTTAAGCATTGCAGTGCAGAGAGAACATTTGTCCTTTGCACTGGCAGTGATAATTTTTGCACCCTTTATGGTATGTTGAATTTAGTTCCTTCTGAAAATATGTGAGGGAATTCCTCGTTGCCTGTGTCTCCTCCAGTCTGAGAGAGGGGACTGGTGATGTTCCCCCACTCACCTTCTCCCATCAGGTCCATAAGGGAAACAGGCACTTTGGCCCAACTTGCTAAATCAGACACAAGCTAATTTCGGTAAATCTTAATCCTTCACAGGTTAGACTTCTATCGGAGCATTCTGTATCAACCTGAGCAGCTTCGAAGAGGCTAAATGAATACCAGGGATGAGGAGTTTGGGTAGTATAGTGAGATGGAAAAGTGGTGGATGCTCTCTGATCTAAGAGGGTTAAGGGGAGAGATTTAATTGAGGAGGTATGATGGGCAGACAGTAATTATTTGTATAGCATGAGGCAGATTTCAGATTTACTGTCAGAGTATATACACGACATCACATACAACCCTGAGATTCTCTTTCCCACGGGGGAGGCAGAATCAGCAGTAGTGCAAATATTTTACTCAATGTACATGTGTAAACAAATGAACTGTAAACAGGTAATGAATGTAAACAAACTGCAATACTGAGAGAAATTTTTTAAACCAGGGCAATAAAGGTAAAGATTGACAAAGCAAAATAGTGCTGAATGTGGTGGATGGTGAAAAGAAGTAGCAAATTGTGATGAACTGAAATGACAATCCATAAATCAGAGTGAAATTCTGGTTCAGTAATATTTTTTAATTTGGAATTGGTTCCCTTTAAAAAGGATAAGATAGTTGCAGGGCTGTTGGGAAGTATCAGGACTAATAACTGGAGACTGTGTGGGAAGGGTGCATTGCAGTAAAGTTCCTGATTCTATACAATATTTCGAAAGATTAAGTCAATCTTCCCGGCTTGTAGATTGTATCCCATTGAGTGTTCAAATAAAATCCTCTTCAAGCTGAGTTCTTTGATAATTTTGTTCTCTTTTTGTTCCATTTCAGAGAAGTGAAAAAGCAAAAATGGATTTTTCTTTCAGAATTTGGAATCTACAAGTCCTGTTATGATAAAGCTGGTGAAACGAACAACAGATCTTATAACCTTGAGAATCCTGAAAAATTGGATAATCTTGTGAGTGTTGTTTTAAAAAGGTTTCCTTAGAATTTCTGGAATAAAGCTGGCACATTGTGTGACTAGAATATCATTAGTTGCCTTTAGCTGTGATCAGTATGAATATCCATCTCTTGGTATTTTGACAACTCTATATTTGATGGCAGCAATAAGCTTGACCACAGGATATTGTTGTTGAATCAACTCTAATCTCTCCTGTCATGATGCTCATTGAAGGACAGGTTATCGAGAAATTTATATCTTATAGTGAATGTATGCATGTGTTGTGAAATAACATTTGCACAAAAATGGCCCACATGGAGTCCCACTTGCTACACAGGCCAAAATGTCCCACCCACACTGCCCCCCCCCAACTCACACTCCATCTTTCTTTTTTTTATTGAGTTTAACCTAATAATCCTACATGCAAAGTCTACTAATATAACAAAAAGCACGTCATATCCTATACATATCACAAATTAATCTTAATGTAATTCAAAATAATCCATCCATATTTGTTGATTTAGCATTATTTCTTAAAAATAATTCTCTTTATGGCAAGAGGAATGTGGCGAATAATTTTATATGAATATCCAGTGAATATTTGAGAAAGTAATTAAAGGCAATCTCGAAGGAGTTTGCTCAAAGTTTGAGTCTCAAACAAAAGATTGAGAAGAATTCTTGTAGATGAATGAACTGTGATGAAATGCTTTGAGTTGTTGATCATGGTCTAAATTGAAACCAGATTTTCAATGTACCAAAGTATAGATCTGGACCCACTGTAATTCACCTACCATCCCAATCACTCCACAGCAGATGCAATATCACTGGCTCTCCACTCAGCTCTGGATCACCTTGACCACAGCAATACATATGTCTGGCTACTCTTGTTTGATTCCAGCTCAGTGTTCAACACCATTATTTCAAACTTCAATTTATTACCTTAGTAATAAAACAGTGTCGTATTACATGAAATTCCTTTTTGCCTGCTGCAAGGCAGACAGATTTGCCACTGGCAGAAATTGTCTAAGTACCTCTTAGTCAGAGAGAGAAGCAAAAGAGAGTGTCCCTCCCCCACCCCCCCCCCCCCCCCCGACCTGCCAGAGTCACCGAGTATCCGCAGACTTGCTTCCAGCACTCCTGCAGCCTCCGCGGAATCCAGTCTAAACCATTGGCAACCCAAGCTCCAGATCTGAACTTCCGACATATTCATGAACCCTTCAACGTCCTTGGCACCCTCTTGCATCCCAGTTCCGATACCTGGTATCCCTCCAGCCAGTTTGAGCCAATCTCCAGCAGTCCGCAGCCCGGCACGCTCCAACAAGACCCAGAACATGGACCTCTGTACCCCCCCTGCACCCCCGCAACTGGATCCTTGACTTTGTTATTGGAAGACCACAGTCAGTAACAACATCTCCTCCTCACTGATGATCAACAAAGGTGCTCCTCAAGGACATGTGATTAGTTCACTTCTCTATTCTTTACACCCATGTGTGTGGCCAGACACAATTCAAAAGCCACCTACAAATTTGCCAGTGATACGATGGTTGCCGGTAGGATTACTGACTACAATAGGGAAGCGGATAGGAGGGACAGAGATCAGCTAATTCGGTGTCACAACAACATCGTTGCAATCCACATTAGCAAAACCAATGAGCTGATGGTGGACTTCAGAAGAAAATCAGAACACGATCCAGTCCTCATCAAGTGATCGGCACTGGAACTTCAAATCCTGGGTGTCAACATCTCTGAGGATCTGGCCTGGGGCCTCCATGTTGAAGAAGGCTCGGTAGTGGCTCTACTTCATGAGGAGTTTGAGGAGATCTGGTATATCACCAAAGACTCTTGAAAATTTCTACAGATGTACTGTGGATAGCATTCTGGCTGATTGCATCACTGACTTGTATGGAGGTGCCAAAGCTCAATGAAAGGAAAAATACCCTAGAGTGTTGCTAACTTGGCCAATGAAATCAGTCATCACTCCAATGAGGACATCTGCAAGAGGTGGTGACTTAAGAAAGCAGCCTCTATCCTCAAGGACCCCCACCACACAGGCCATGTCCTATTCACACTACCACCACTGGGAAGCAGTTTTTGGAGCCTGAAGATGAGACCCAGTGGCACAAGGACAGCTTCTTTCCCTCTGCTCTCAGATTTCTTAATGGACAATGAACCAGACACCACCTTACTTTCTCTATTTTCTTGCACTCATTTATTTTTGAAATGTAACTTTCACTGAAATTCTGTCACACAACAACGAATTTCATGACGTTTTCAAGATGATAAGTTCCGATTCTGCATGTACATAGGGAACTTAATTCCTTCTTCTTGAGAAAGTGATTGAGTGTTAAAGGTCCTTCAATTGTCTTAGGGTGGTTTAGGAGAAAGGGATTGGTAAAAATAAACTTTTATTCTTGTCACATCCTTGGTCCTTCCCATCCTGCCATTTCTATTTGAAAGTAAAACTTTTTTCCACCTAATAAAATCAAGTTTAACCAATTGGTTTAGCTCAAATCATAGATATTAAATCATTAATATTCAAGAAATTTTAATTAACCCCAAGAATTATCAATCTTATTGGAACTTTAAGATTTGAACTTAAAATAGAAGAAAAATCATTTACAGCACACAATGGAATTCATGACCAGTTTTTTAGTCTTCAACCTCACCAAATCAGCTTGCTAATATTCCTATGAATGATTCAACTTCTAATTATTGAGAACCTTGGGATCATGGGATTTTAACTTTTCTAAGGCATACTCTAGGCCAAAAATGCCTTCCATCATCCACACCAATGTTGTCATCTGTAAGTGACTAGAAATGAATCCAGCAATTTAATGTGAGATAACAGACTGATTATTAAAT
This sequence comes from Narcine bancroftii, assembly GCF_036971445.1. Lineage (NCBI taxonomy): Eukaryota > Metazoa > Chordata > Chondrichthyes > Torpediniformes > Narcinidae > Narcine > Narcine bancroftii. The sequence continues at coordinate 66,758,813 of NC_091482.1, read as the reverse complement.
CCTGGTTCCCTAGATTCGTCCATCCGCCATCGTCCATTCGTCCATCCTCCATCGGGCACACAAAACTCAAAACGGTCAACCAGTTTACCTATCTCGGCTGCACCATTTCATCAGATGCAAGGATCGACAATGAGATAGACAACAGACTCGCCAAGGCAAATAGCGCCTTTGGAAGACTACACAAAAGAGTCTGGAAAAACAACCAACTGAAAAACCTCACAAAGATAAGCGTATACAGAGCCGTTGTCATACCCACACTCCTGTTCGGCTCCGAATCATGGGTCCTCTACCGGCATCACCTACGGCTCCTAGAACGCTTCCACCAGCGTTGTCTCCGCTCCATCCTCAACATCCATTGGAGCGCTTTCATCCCTAACGTCGAAGTACTCGAGATGGCAGAGGTCGACAGCATCGAGTCCACGCTGCTGAAGATCCAGCTGCGCTGGGTGGGTCACGTCTCCAGAATGGAGGACCATCGCCTTCCCAAGATCGTGTTATATGGCGAGCTCTCCACTGGCCACCGTGACAGAGGTGCACCAAAGAAAGGGTACAAGGACTGCCTAAAGAAATCTCTTGGTGCCTGCCCCATTGACCACCGCCAGTGGGCTGATATCGCCTCAAACCGTGCATCTTGGCGCCTCACAGTTTGGCGGGCAGCAACCTCCTTTGAAGAAGACCGCAGAGCCCACCTCACTGACAAAAGGCAAAGGAGGAAAAACCCAACACCCAACCCCAACCCACCAATTTTCCCCTGCAGCCGCTGCAACCGTGTCTGCCTGTCCCGCATCGGACTTGTCAGCCACAAACGAGCCTGCAGCTGACGTGGACTTTTACCCCCTCCATAAATCTTCGTCCGCGAAGCCAAGCCAAAGAAAGAAAAGATTCGTCCAATGCTGCAAATAGGAAGGGGCTGTAGAAAACAAAACTATTTTACACTTTTTGTTGGAAATAAAAACTTTGTATAAACTTTTTAATAAAGGTCGAGTAACCCTTATCTGAAGATCCAAAAATCAAATTTTTATTTTGTGCTGACATGACATTACAGGTAGAAAAAAAATTCAACACCTGACTTTTCCACGTGGGGGTCTGGTACCAGTCTGATTACAATAGCAGTAAAAAAACCAGATTCTTTGCTTCTGGCCGGGACGATGCCAAATGAAGCTGGGTCCACAGAAGAAGTTGCCTCGGGCTCCCGGACAGGATTGGGGACCCTAGTTGGGTAGCGGCAGCAATGGCAGTGGGGAGATGGTCTTCTTTTGTAAGCAGTGATCCTTTTGGTAAGTACAAAACATTATTTCATGTGTATTTTCCATTTGTGGCATCATGTTGGTGCTCAAAAAGCTGGCCGCTGTTATTGCTGTTTAACTGTTGATGCACGTATTCTGCTGGTGCTACTGGGATGCTTAGTTCCTTTGTTCCAAAAGCCGAAAAGAGTCAGCATTTCGGATAAGGGGTACTTGACCTGTACAGCATATAAGAAAAAAAAATTAAGCACGAGATCTAGGCTGTAAGGGACTGCTGCATTGCGAGAGATGCCATCTTTTGAATAAGGTGGCTGCGTGGATGATCATTGCAGTCGTTAAGGAAGATTGTACGTTGCCAAAGCCACCAAAGTTGCAATTAAAATAATAACGAAGAAATGAACATGCACACTGGCTACTAAGATTCTGCAATCCCTGTTGAGGGTAACATCACCAAAATGTTTAGGATGAACACGATCCTTTTGCATTATTTCTCTGTAAACCAGGCATTTCTGTGCTTTTACTGCAATCATTGCGTCTGCAGACTTTTGCTTCGCTCCAAGGTACCTCTGGTGTCCTGGCCAATACTCATCTCCCCACCCCACCAGTCTCAACGCTGAACCAAACAGATCTCCTGGTCGCTCCCATGCTGAACCCAAATCGGCTGCCATGTTCCCTTGGTTGCCATAAAGCTGTATTTCAGAATGGTTTATCGGATATTAAAAGCATTTTGGGAAGTTTGGAATGAGGCACTTAGAAGTTGCAGGTAATTTTAGAAAACCTGAGCATTTAAGAAGGCACCTTTGATGTTGTTTTGGACTCTACAAATGGAACAGAAGGCCTCTATACAAACACTACCATGCATCAGAAACTTCAGCGGCAGAAATGTCACCTTGAGTTCTTTCACACTCTTTCTCCCCATGGGCAGTATTGCAATACAATAAATTGGGAAGCTAATGACATGCATGTTCTACAAGAAAGCAGGCAGTGCAGGAAATGCTCAGCGATTATTTAAATTAATTCAGAGTTCACTAAAGCACTGTACTACCTTGTTAGTTGAAAACCTTTGATAATTAACTAAGTATCAGTGGTTAAAATATTCTCAATAAATTAAAATTTTCTTTCCTCTCTCCTATAATGATTATTCTCCAAAAAACCAAATGCATTATTTACATAAAACTGCACAAAACAGTCCATAGGAAGAAAGGGGATCTAACCAATGTTTCAGGCCTGATCCCTTTGTCAAGGTAGGACCAAAAAGCAGGCAGGCGCCTGAATAAAATGGTGTCAGGAAGGAGGAGGCACAGTTAACATAGCAAGAGTGCCACACTGTTACAGTGCCATTTGCAAGGAGTTTGTACCTTCTCCCGGTGTCTGCACAGGCTTCCTCCCACAGTTCAAAACATACTGGAGGTTATAGATAAATTGGGTGCAATTTTGCAGCACAGGCTCCTGGGCTGAAGGGCCTTTTTACCATGCTGTATGTCTAATTTTAAAATTTAAAGGAGCAGGGTAGATGCCATTTAATGTAGCAAATGATTCCAAGGTACTTCAAGGCAATGCTTTCTGTCAATGTTTGACATCAAGTCATGGAAAGGGGTTTTGAGGAAATGTTGGATAGAATTTACATTATATAAATGGGTCAATCAAGACACTGATCTAAATAGCAATTGTGTTCAGGCACTCATTTCAATTTGAATTCTGTCTGAATCACCTCCTGTTCCATGATTTATCCATCTTCCCTGAATGATGCCATTATGTTACTCACCCCCCTATTTCCTGATGTGGTAGCAATTTCTATATCTTAATGAAGTGGTTTCATCTGAATTATTCATTACAGTTTATTATTCTATGTTGCTCCTGGTTTTAAACTCTCCTTTTTATTTGTAGTTTGGCATATCCGCCTTGTACCACACTAACTTCCAAAGGTGCATCAACAGAAGCTTGTTGGAAGTCAATGGCAGGTGTAGAATGGGCAGTCAGAATTTTCCTCCCAATCCAACCTGATGACTGCATTCCCTGTAAATGACTGAAATAAACTTTATCCATGTAATTTATATGTAACTTTTCTCTGGAAAATAAACCTTGCTTTCCTTGGTAGAGCAACTGGTTGATGATGATTTAGGCAGGTTACCACACTCTTCTTGGGTGTCGGCACAATGGAGACCTGTTTGAAACAGGTGGGTACCTCACCCTGCCGGAGTGAGCTGTTAAAGGTATCCGTGAATACATTTGCGAGTTGGTTGGCTGGCTACTGAAGGCAGCCCTGTAGAGCTCATCAAAAGATGAAACCAAGGCTTTTATTAGCAAGAGACAGGAGCTCTTCACAGGTGGCCGACCAGTCCGGAATGATCCGACCTGGCTAGGGACACAACCCTTTAAGGCCCAGACAGTAGGCGTGGCTTAGCTCTCAACCAATCGCTGTAAGCACAGTCTAGATACAGTAACTATATACACTATATACATTGGTGATAGATCTGTACTATCACACCACCACACATTATCCTTGGATACAACAGGAGAGGGTCATCAGGGGCAATGGTGGTTCTTGTTCTTGTGGTCAAGTTGGGTGTAGAAGGCATTGGGTTCATCTGGGAGTGAAGCTTTGCCATCTCCTACTACACAAGATTTGGTTTTGCAGCAGGTTATGTGATTTAAGCCCTGCCACAGCTGTCAGGTATCATTCATTGTTTCCATTTTCATCTGGAAACTCCACTTGGCAGATGGTCATACCTGCTCCTTGTGTTGTGATCTGGATCTCTGGACTTAAATGCCTGTGTCCTGGATTTCATTATTCATCCAGGGCTTCCTGTGGGGGAAAACCCTGAATGATTATAGAAGGGGACACACTCACCCACAGCTGTTTTGATAAAATGTGGCCACCCTCACTGAATCCTTGAACGTCACCCGATCCGCTGACTCGAGGAAGTCCTGCAACTACCCTCCAGCTGTCCTGATCTCCGGAGCCTCTCTTTTTAGGTTCTGTATGTATTAAGGCAGAAGGAGCACAACTAGGTGATCTGACTTGCTAAACTGCAGTCTCGGGAATGAATGGTAGTCCTTCCTTATCTTGGTGCAGCTGTAATTGAGTGTGCTTGGACCTTGGTACAGCATGTTACAGGCTGGTAGTAGATAGGCAGGGTTTTCTTGAGACTGTCCTGGTTAAAGTTACCGACTAAGATTTGTTGTGCATCGGGGTGGACCATCTCTTGTTTACTGGCCACACCGTTTGTAATCGGCATTGTGAGGAATATATACTCTGGTGAGATTCACTGATTGTACTGGTGCCCAAGAAGAGTGTGGTAACCTGCCTAAATGACTATCAACCAGAGATACTCACATCCACAGTGAAGAAGTGTTTTGAAAGGCTGGTGTTGAAGCATATCAGCTCCTGTCTGAGCGGCGACATGAATCCATTCCAATTTGTCAACCGTAGCAACAGGTCTATGGCAGATGCCATCTCACTGGCTCTACACAAAGCCCTAGAACACCAAGTCAGTAAAGATGCATCCATCAAGACTACATTTCAGCATTTAACACCGTCATCCCCTCAAAACTGATCAGCAAACTTCAAGACCTGGGCCTCTATACCCACTGTATTTAAATTCCAAATTTACACATCACCAGACCACAATCATTGAGGATTGGTAAGAACATCTCCTCCACAATTTCCATCAGTATCAGAACATTCTTAGCCTCTCCTCTACTCTCCGTACACCTACGACTGTGTGGCTTGGTACGGCAACCACACCATTTACAAATTCACTGCTGACACCACGGTAAGTGGGGTTGTATTAAAAAGGGGTGATAAGTCAGAATACAGGAAGGAGATAGAAATCTTGGCTGAACAGTGCACCAACAACCACCTCACACTCAATGTCAACAAAACCAAGGATGTGGCCATTGACCTCAGAAAACCAAAGGTCAAAAGCAATGATTATTTGGGAATCAGAGGTGGAGAGGGCGAGCAAATTTAAGTTCTTGGGAGTCACTATCTCAGAGGATCATTCCTGGACCCAACACACTGATGGTGTCATGAAGGTACTGGGCACTCTCCAACTGGATGCCATTAACATCAACTTCTCCGGTTTCTGCTAGCCCACTCCCCTTTCACCCTCTCTTCCCCATCCCTCTGCCTTCTCTCCTCCACCTCTTTGCCCCCTTCCTTTTGAAAAAAAGTCCTCTGCCCTCCCCTGTTCCATCCCTTATCCACCTGTGGGACTGTGTTCCTCCCACTGCCCCATTCCCCCCACCACCTTGTTTGGATGCCTTCCCACATCTTGCTCTTACCTCGATGAACTTTGGCTATGTACCTTTATCTTTACTATATAAATTACACTGTTTGACCCGCTGAGTTTCTCCAATATTATGTATTTGCTTAATCACGGTGTCTGCAGACTTTGTGTTTTAAGCCTGATGGAAGCCATTGTAAGAAATAAAATGTGTGTTTTGTACATTTTCTTATTGTAGAAGCAGACAGCAGGAGCATTGACTCACTGCAGGGCCTACATCATTCTTATTCCCTGTTAAGTTGAATCTGAAAGTATTCACTTTTGACTTGCCTTGAAAGCAGAGGAAAGTTTGCCCAAGGCAGACCCATTAGATCAGCTTTAACCTTGTAATATGCTCTCAATGTCAAGAGGACTCTGCATTCGTAACTCTATCCGGCTTTGGTTAGGCTGCACTTGGGGTTTTGTGTGCATTTCTAGTCAGTCCATTGCAAGAAGGACAAGATGGGAAGGGTGCAGGATGGGAGAGAATGAGCTCTAAGAGGCTGGAGCAGCTTGGGTTGTTTTCACTGGAGCTTCAGAGGCCAGTGGGGAGACGAGACAGAAGTTTATAAAATTAGCAGAGGCATTGATAGGTATTTTACATTGTAAACCTGGGAGAAAGATTCTACCCTCAGGACATGAGATAAAAGCTCATAGATAGGTAAGGATATTTATGCTACAAAGTAAATGTACATTAACAAATAGCTGTAAACAACCTCTGAAAGAGACAAAAAAAATGTATATAAAACAGAAAAAGTCTGAATGGTTTTTGTTTTAGTAAATAATTTATTGTGAATAAAGTAAATTTTTGGAGAGGAAATAAAAACATTGTGGCTCAGCTCCTGAGCTGCTAGAAATTCTATGAACTGTCGAAGACTCCTACGGTCAACAATGCCAAATGGTCCTCTTTGGATTCCAGGCAGTGGATGGGGTGAAGTGCAGGAATTATTTATTATCCATTTCCTAACAAGCTGGTGAAACCCCAACAGAATATGAAATGAAGCAATGGAAAATGGACCATTAAAATTACTAAAATTATTCTGATTTATTTGGTCAGTGAATTTTCTAATTAATCAAGTGACAGAGATTTTGGTGTCAAGGCTGATTCTAATTTTTTCTTTAGACATACAGCACAGTAACAGGGCTCTTTCAGCCCATGAGCCTGTGGCACACAATTACACCTAATTAAGCTACGAGCCCTGGTACATTTTGAACAGTGGGAGTAAACTGGAGTAGTCAGTGAAAACCAACACAGACACAGGGAGAACATATAAACTCCTTACAGACAGCACGGGATTCAAATTCTGGCCTTGATCGCTGGCGCTGTAACAGCATTGCGTTAACCATTTGACCTTTTTGACTCTGCGGTGATCTCAGCGCACGGCGTTTACAGAACCAAACAGGAGCTGTCAATAATCTCATCTGGAGTAGAGGGTTGATTAGTCCAGATTATTGGGCATTTCTCATTATTATTTCTCTGTGTGGAATATTATTGAATGCAGGCAGCCGAGAGATTTATCACAATTAAACAGATTTTGTGCCTGATTTTTAAATGGATTCATCTAATCTTGTTTATTAAAGATTTTAATCATAACCAAAGGGTAAAAAGCAGAATGTTACTCTGCAGACATTAAAGTTTTACCCTGGAGAAGGTTGTTCGTGACAACTCAGCGAAGATCTTTTCCAAACTATCTTCTTTCGTTTAACTTGGTCCTTAGAAGGGGAGTGTCCTTGACCTTAGAAGTTGCTCAACTGTGTGAGGATAAACTTTGCCACCCTAAACCATGTACAGCAAAAGCCCCAATGTCTGGAATTCAAGCAATTAGCAAAAATAAATTCAAGGAAATAAATAAATCGATTGTTTAAGAATAAATAAAAATTTTAATTAAAGTTTGAAATTGTAAAAGAAGCAATCACAACCCCTTGGCGAAGATGGGAGCAAATGTTCAGCCAGCGGAGTTCCCCAGTCATGTCCCACCTCCAGCAGCTGTTTGAATAAAGCGTCAATAAAGTTGTTTTTGAATAAAATGGCGGCTCCCAGTATGAAGAACCAGCTGATGCCGCTTGGCATTGGGGCAACTCTCCCAGTGTCTCCTTATCCCTGTCTAGTAAGAATCTTTATTAGTATTAATGTGATAGTACAAATTCTATAGTGTAGAATGATTGTGATTGGCTGAGAGCGTAGCCACACCTACGGGCAGGTCTTAAAGGGTTGCTCCTAGCCAGACCAGATCATTCTGGACTGGTCGACCGACATGTGATATGCTCTAGTTAATTAAAGCCTTGGTTTGGATCAACAAGCCTTTGATTCTTTCGACGTGCTCTACAATTAAGTATATTAGCAAGTATATTTGGACGAGGGGGTAAAATTATGATGGTGGCATGGTTAGTGTAGTGGTTAGCGCAGCGCTGATACAACGCCAGCAACCGGGGTTCAAATTTAAATTTAGTAAGTTACGGGAATTATCTGATTAAAGTGAACTTTACATAATTAAGGACTACAGTACTGACTTTATTCAAATTACATTTGCACTGACTTTTGTCTTTTAAGCTGTTTATTTTTAAATGCAGGTGGGTTAATTAGGCATTGCACAAGTGAGTTTCAGGCAACCGAAAAATTCCCATATCCAGTATCTACTAATCCCCTTAGGTATCGGTTCCTGAATATCTGCAAGTTGCATGGATAAATGCATTCATATCTGGTCATAAGAATCATTATGGTATGTTATGGGAGGAAACCATTTGGCCCATTGAGCCTTAGCTTGGTCTATGTTGAGCCATCCCATTCTGTAGCTTGGGTTCCTGTGGACCCTCAAGATTATTCTAGTCAAGGTTTCTATCAATTTCCTTTCGAACTTTGTCAGCTCCCATCACATTCACAGAAGGTCAGCTTCCTACTTCAGTCCTGGTGCAGGGTCTTGACCCAAAATCAAATCAATTTATTATCATCTGATTGCACAAGTACAACCCAACATAACAGCGTTCTCCAGTTCTCAGTGCAAAACACGCAGACACACAACCCACATATAAACAAATATTCAAATATACACACACACAAACACATACATACATATATACAAATAAATAAATATAGTTTTGTGAATATGAGGGTCTCAGAGGGTTAACATGAGCCATTCCTTTGGTCATTCAGCATCCTCACCATCTTCATCCTGTTCCTCAGCCTAGTGGTGCTGGCTCTGCTATTCCTGGATCTCTTCCCTGATGCTGCTCGACCCTGGGTTCCTCCAGCAGTTTTGCTCCTTTTGCTTCTGATTATTTCCACTTGCAGTGTAAAATGCTTTCCCTCATCCTCCTGCATCTCTTCCCCCAGTGGTTCTCAACCTTTTCCTTTCCACTCCCATACCACTTTAAATATTCCCTATGCCATCGGTGCTCTGTGATGAGTAAGGGATTGCTTAATGTGGGATGGGAGCGGAAAGAAAAAGTTTGAAAACCACTGTATTAATCGTACCTAATTGACTTGTTATGTGCAGGGTTTTATATCTCCAAAGGAAATGGGCCAATGACAATTTTTCTCAAGCAAACTATTTCAGTAACAATTGGGTCTAGAGCAGTGATTCTCAACCTTCCCTTCCCACTCACACACCACCTTCAGCAATCCCTTACTAATCACAGAGCACTTATGGCATAGGGATTACTTAAAGTGGGATGTGAGTGGAAAGAAAAAAGGTTGAGAACCACTGTCTTACCCAGAATCATCGATCTGTACTCTAATGAAGGGTCATCAGCCTGAAGGGTTTTTCTCTTTCTCCATTGGTGCTGCTCAACCTGTTCCAACAAGACAGGTAGCATCTATGGAGCCTAAGACTTGACTGCTGGTCTCTCCTGTTAACTATTCTGATCATAGAACACAGGATAGTATGGCAGAGCAAAAAGACCTGGCGATGACTGGCAGGGGTGACAATGGAAACCATTACATAGAGGCAGGACCGTTGGGGAAAAGTTCTGTGTTGAAAGAGAGCAGGAAAGATTTGGCCTTGTAGGATTCGCAGTTCCTCTCCAGAGTTAAGTAACCCACAACATTCATGGTTTAATGCTTGGACAGCCCTAATGCAAGCATTAACATTGTGCATCTTTTGTTCAAGTTCAAGCGTATTTGTCATCAGATTGTAGCGGTACGGCCTGAAGCAACAGCATTCTCTGGTCCACACAGGCAAAAGACATAACACACATACAGACAAATGATACATATACACAGAACCTATATACAGTAAATTTTGGTGGCATTGAGTGCAAGGTTGGTGCACCATTCAGCCAAGTTTTCAATCTCCCTCCTGTACGTTGACTCATCACCTTTTTTATATACAATCCACTACCGTGGAATAGTCAGCAAAATTTATACGACCCACTACATTGGCCTCACCCTTCGTTCTCCATCCTCTGGCATGCAGTCTCAAGCAACCATAAAACTCGCTTATTCGGCATCGACCAATACCCGTAGGTGCTGGATACCAGGCATTTTATTGTGCCTGTCTTAACATAACATATAACATAACAATTACAGCACGGAAACAGGCCATTAGGCCCTTCTAGTCTGCACCGAACCAAACACTCCTCCCTAGTTCCACCTACCTGCACAATGACCATAAACCTCCACCTTCTCTTCATCCATATACCTGTCCAGCTTTTTCTTAAATAATACAATTGACTCCGCCGCCACTATTTCTCCCGGAAGCTCATTCCACACCGCTACCACTCTCTGAGTAAAGAAGTTCCTCCTCATGTTACCTCTAAACCTCTGCCCCTTAACTCTTAACTCATGTCCTCTTGTTTCAATCTCTCCTACTCTTAATTTGCGTAAATTAAACAAACAAATATTATAAATAAATACTAGAGTTAAATAGCCAGATTGAGAATGAGACAGCAGAATGCAGGTGAGACGCCTTCTCTCCCAGGACTGCTGAATCCCAAGGGAAGTGGTAGGTGCCAGATTATGAGATGTCATTAAGGTGGCAAGGGATAAATATTTGAAAGATGTAGGAATTGAGTGTAATGAGGTCCTGGCACAGAAGAGGGGCAGCTTTGATCAGCCTTGCTCATATTGAACAGTGCCGCAGGTTTGAGACGCCTTCTTTCTTAGTTTCTCACTGCTGGAAAATCCACACCATCAATCACTGTCCAGAAATTCACGCAATGTTCTCTCTTGTGCCTGCTGCAAGAGAGAGTGCACAGTTGTGGAACTGTTCCCATGATGAATGCAGTTGAAAAGTCCGCAGCAGGGATGGCCAAAAAGTTTGTAGCATTTCATTGCCCCTACTAATGTGCTTAGTTTACCGTGAGTAACTCAACCAAAAAAAGCTGTGTATAAATCGAAGAATTCGCTAGGTTGATGGTATTTAAGATCAGTGATCCAGATCTCTACGGAAGGGTACCATAACAGCAAAGAGGCAACTCCGAGTGAAGCTAGAAAGAGAATCAGATACTCGTCAGTTATGGCAAGGCTAGCAGGGCACTGCCTTCTACAAGGCAGAGGTGAACATCATAAATGGCTGTGATGCTTCAATACCTGATGAGATGAGCACCTTTTATCCTCACTTTGAAAAGGAGAATTCAACTATACCAGCGAGAATCCCTGCACAAGCAACTCTGTGATATCTCTTTCAGAGGCCAATGTCAGACTCTTTCAAGAGGGTGAACCCGCGCAGGACATCTGGCACTAACGGCGTACCCTGCAGGGTACTGAAAATCTGCGCCTACCAACTAGCCGGAGTGTTCACGGACATTTTCAACCTCTCACTGCTGCAGTTGGAGGTTCCCACCTGCTTCAACAGGGAATCAATCACCCTGATACAGGAGTGCAATAGTTGAGTGGTGTTGTGGCGGCGCACATCCTCATGGCGAACCGGCCCCGCTTGTATCGCCACGTGGCCGGGCAGCCATGGGGAAATGGCGTCGTCAGAGTTTTCTCTCTGACTCCATCTTCCCTTCCATCGCGCGCCCTGGGCAGGGATTATGACGTCACAGTGCACCAGGTGACTGAGCTTATGATGCCCTTAAAGGGGTGCGCTGAATATGAAAAAAAATACAGTCGTTAACGACCATCAGGGTTGGCGGCTGTGGTGTCCTTCAGCTCCTGCAATCGCCATAGTGTCACAACAACAACTTTGCCCTATTAGGAGTTTGAGGAGATTTGGAATGTCACCAGAGAACTTGCCTAATTTCTACAGAGCATTCTGACAGGTTGCATCACTCTCTGGTGTGGAGGTACCAATACACAGAACAGGAAATGACGACAGAGAGTTGTGAACCCATCCAGCGCCATTATCGGCATTCGTCTTCACTCTATTAAGGACATTGACAAGAGGGAGTGTCTCAAGAAAGCAGCCTCTATCCTCAAGGATCCTCACTACCCAGGCTATGTTCTCTTCACACTGCTACCATCACGACAGAGGTATGGGAGCCTAAAGATGAACACCCAGTGGTACAAAAACAGCTTTTGTGTGTGCGTGTGTTGTGTGTATGTCTATATACAGGTAGACCCCGTTTTACAAAACTAGAGCGTTCCTAGGAAACCTTTCATAAGCCGAAATGGTGTAAAGTGAAGACCCATCCACTAATATTGGAGGCTAGTTTCGTAAAAGCAAAAACCCATTCATATTTATTTCAGAGAGCAAAAACAGGTTTCTTCGTAAAAGCAAATTTTTGTATAAAACAAATATTCATAAAATGGGGTAAACCTGAATGCATGTATCTATCTATATTTTAAATGTAATTTATTTCAATTTTTGCACCTGTAATGTACAATAATGCTGCCAACAAACACATATGACAATAAATTCTGATTTATTCAATCCGCCTTAATAAAATGTATGTATAATCTGAGAGCCACATGACTCAAAACCTTAGTAATATTTAAGACTGCACACCAGATTGGAGACATTCTAGACCAGACGGGGAAGAAGAGTTGTTTACAAAGTGCATCTGGTCTATTTTCTATAAAAAAATGGTTTTTTTCTTTGTTGTCTGGGAGCTTTCTCCATAGTTATATTAATTCTAATTTCAATTTGCCAGATATATAAAAAAGAATAAGAAATAAATGGTCTCATTTTTTTCAGGGGCAAAGCAGTTGGTCATTAATGTGTTCATATTGGACTTAGCATCCCTCTCTGTAACTGGATTCTAGACTTCGTAACAGAAAGGGTCGATAGCAGAACGTCAAGCGCTATCTCGCTGAGCACTGGTGCTCCTCAGGACTGTGTGTTCAGCCCGATCCTGTTCATGCTACTGACCCACAACGGCATCACCAGATCCAGCTCCAACAGTGTCATCAAGTTTTCAGGTGACACAACCGTCGTTGGCCTCATCGGGCACAACAATGAGTCGCACTACAGAGAAGAGGTGGAAAACCTTGTGAGATGGTGCGAGATTAACAACCTGAATCTCAATGTGAACAAGATGAAGGAGATGATTGTGGACTTCAGGAGGACCAGGAACGACCACCCTCCACTACATATCAACAACTGTGTAGTGGAGAGCACCAAGTCCCTTGGAGTTCACTTAAGTAGTCCTAGGCACATGACATCTCCTCACTTGTTTGGAAGTTGCAACAGGAACTTCACTTCCTGAGAAGATTGAAGTGGCAAGACTACCGGCCACCATTATTTCAACTTTCTACAGGAGCTCTATCGAGAGCATCCTGGCCGGCTACGTCACAATGAGGTACGGTTACTGCAGAGAAATGGACTGGAGGTCAATCCACAGGTCCTTAAGAGTGGCCGAGAGGATCAATTTTAAAATTTATAATTTAAAAAAAAAATTGTTAGTTTAGACATGCAGCACGGTAACAGGCCATTTCGGCCCATAAGCCCATGCCACCCAATTAACCTTCAACCCTGGTACGTTTTGAACGGTGGGCAGAAACAGAATCCCTCAGAGGAAACCTATGCAGACACAGGGAGAACGTACAAACTCCTTACAGATAGCGTGGATTCGAATCACTAGTGCTGTAATGGCATTGCGCTAACCGCTATGCTAACTGTACCGATCACTGAAGTCTCGTTTCCCCCCCCCCACCATCGATATAATCTGCCGGAATTGTTGACTGTGGGCCACAACATTGTTAAGGACCCCTACCACCTCGTATACAGCATCTTCCAGATGCTTCTGTCAGGAAAGAGATACAGGAGGATCAGAGCCAGCACCACTAGGCTGAAAATCAGCTTCTTCCCACGGGGAGTGAGAATGCTGAATGACCAAATCTCCACTGCTCGGGGAGAGCAGACCTGGCCTCTCAAGTCTCTTCACATAACTGAAACAATCCACCCCAGGAACACCCTTGGAGATTGTCCTCTGCAGCGTTACCAAATCTTTCCTGTCCCTCATTGACCAGAACAGCCAACAGTCAACTTTGGCTAAGGTCTGAGCAAGGGTTTTGTAAAGCTGAAGAAATGGCCTATTATCAGTACTCAGAAAGATTAGGGATAAAGCTTAAAAAAAAACACGTTTTAAGTTTCAGTCTTATCATTCCCACAGCTGTTTTCTTTAATACCCTTTGTATTCAAATTAATGACTGTCCACATATATATTTACTGTCAATCATGCTTGCACAACTTCATACACTATATTTAAGAAAATATCTGGATAGGTACATGGTTGGGAGGGGTATGGAGGGCTATGGGCCAGGTGCAGGTGTAACAGGCTTGCATAGGGTATAGAAGAAGTGACTCACTGATTTGTTTTCCAGCATTTATTTGCTCCCTTTAGAAGACAAAAATAATACAACCACTTGGGTTCTCTTCCTTCCCCTCCCCCCCACCCCTTTGCTCCCTTAGCAAGTTAGCAAGCAGAATCTATCCCATTCATCCTTTTCTTCAACTACACACATATACTTTATCTTAACATTTCAGTATGAATTCACCTCAGTTTGCACATAGTATTAGCTGAAAGCTTTTAAGTTTTGCCCTGGAAAACATTTTGCATTTTAAAATCTTTTCAAACTTTTTAAAAATAACTCTATTGACAAGGTGAAAACATTGACACCTGGTGGGTGAGTTAAGAACTGCATAGACAAATTAACTGGCTATAATCATACATTTAACAAGAGGTGTGCATCACCAAACTCATTCCCTCCAGAAACATTATTAAAATAACAGCAAATACAAGTAACTGTTGAGATGAAATTCACAAATGCAGAATTGAGAATAAAAATTATTAAAACACATTTTTAACTCTGTAACACAGGTCATTGGGAATGGGCAGAATAATTGTTCGGCACAGACTAGATGAGCCAAAGGACCTCTCTCTCTCTCTCTCTCTCTCTCTCTCTCTCTCTCTCTCTCTCTCTCTCTCAATCTCTCTCTCTCTCTCTGTGCTGTAGTGTTCTAAGGTTGGAACCATAGAACATTACAGTACAGAAAAAAGGCCCTTTGGCCCTTCTAGCCTGTGCTGAACTATTATTCTGCCTTGTCCCACTGACCTGCACCCAGTCCATAGCTCTCCATACCCCTCCCATCCATGTACCTGTCCAGAGTTTTCTTAATAGAATGACAGAGTTCTAATTCTATACAATATTCTATAACACTGATCAGGGTCACAATTCATTACATAGCACAGTATCCTGCAGTATTCAGGTAAGGCACCTTTCATTCACTTAACTGAATGTAGTGCTTCCTGCAATATGTCTTTATTAACAGATCGCTTTTAAAGGCTATTGCGCCGCACTGTTTCAGCGACTTCTACGATGGCTGCACAACTTCACCTTTGCTGCAGTCAGCAACCCTACATCACAGATTGTACCATTGCTGAGCTGAGGAAGCTCTGGTGGAGTGAAAGTAAGGATGAAGGGAAGAAACAGCATTGTATCCGTTAACAGAACAAAGAGAAAGGCAGATGAAGAGGCCAGCCCCCCCCCACCCATTTTAAAACCACCTCCCTCGGTTTCATTACGAACCCCCACTTCCACTGGTGGCAGACTCCAGAGTTTTACACGCTGAACAATTATATTCTTCTTTCTGAAGGAAAATTTCCCAACAATTCCAAATCGTTTAAACACTTTGGATTGAGAAATGGTCCTGGTATTTACATCTTCCTCAGAGCTGCATATTCCAGTTATCAGTTGCAGAGGCTTACTCAGTTCAAACCTTCGACATAAAGGAAATTTGAGTTTTATTTTTAGTTTCATAATAGAGATCAAAAATACAGATGCAGACCACAAAATCAATGAACTGCAGTTGTAGAATACAGTATTGAGTCCATAACGCTGCAACGTGCCCAGACAGAAGATGCAGGTTCTCTCAGCTTGTGCTGGGCCTCATTGTAACAGTACCAGTGACCAGAGGCACATAGATCAGGGTGGGAGTGGGAATGGCAAGGCCCAGGAACCTCAAGCCCCCACCAACACTGTGGACTTCATGCAGGTGCTCCACAATATGGTCCCTTAAACTGCATTTGGTTTCTCCATGGTAGAGAAGACCACAAATGCAGTGCATGAGATGAAAAGAGGTGCAACTGAACCATTGCTTCACCTAGAAATAACGTTTCTTGGAGGTAGGAACAGATGTGTTGCATGGCCTGTGGTGTTTAATACGATGGAGAAGCTGTCTTGCCTGGGACTCAACACCCCTCTCTGTAACTGGATTCTGGACTTCCTAACAGAGAGACCACAGTCTGTCCTGGTCGATAGCAGAACGTCGAGCACTGGAACACCTCAGGGCCATGTGCTCAGCCCGCTCCTGTTCACACGACTGACCCACGACTGCATCACCAGATCCAGCTCCAACAGTGTCATCAAGTTTGCAGACGACACAACAGTCGTTGGCCTCGTCAGCAACGACGAGTCGCGAAGTGATGGAAATTCTTGTGAGATGGTGCGAGAGGAACAACCTGAGTGGACAAGACAAAGGAGATGATTGTGGACTTCAGGAGGATCAGGAACAACCACCCTCTGCTACACATCAATAACTCTGTAGTAGAGAGAGTGGAGACCACCAAGTTCTTTCGAGTTCTCTTAACTAGTGACCAATGGTGGACACTCTACATCTCCTTACTTGTCAGGAAGGCACAACAGTGACTGCACTGCCTGAGAAGACTGAAGCAGGCAAGGCTACCTGCTACCTTTATGTCAATCTTCTACAGGAGTTCGATCAAGTTCGTCCTGGTCGGCTGCATCAGAGAAATGGATCAGAGGTCAATCCACAGGACCATTAGAGTGGCAGAGAGGATCACTGGTATCTCCCTCCCCCCCATCGACGTGATCTACCAGGATCATTGTCTGAAGAGGGCACAGAATATCATTAAGGACCCCTTTCACCCCGCACACAGCATCTTTCAGCTGCTCCCATCGAGGAAGAGGTGCAGGAGTATCAGAGCCAACCTCACCAGGCTGAGGAACGGGTTCTTCCCACAGGCAGCGAGAATGCTGAACACCCAAAGGAACTGCTCACACCAACCAGTCAAGACTCTCATTTGTACTAAATAATATTTATTTATTTATTTTTAAAGATATAATACTTGCCATGCATATGTATTATTTGCCTGTGTATGTGTTGTGTCTGGTTGTATGTCTGCATGTTTTTGCACTGAGGACCGGAGATTATTATTTCGTCGGGTTGTACTTGTACAATAAACTTGACTTGAATTACAGAAAGGGGATGCAAGGAGGAATATCTTTAAAGGTGACAGAAATTGCAGAGAATGAAACACTAGCCCTGCTTCATTACCCACGGAGGTGGCCTCAGCTGTGGAGTATTTACTGCATTTTCTGGGTTTGTTTTAGATTTTTGACATGTGCAGTTTTTTTTTAAATTTTTAGTCCCCAGTACCCATTCAAGCCACCCGTTCTGCAAAGCCAGAACATGTATCCTGAGATGAGGTGTCCAGATCTGAATGTAATAGTTCAATGAGGACAGGCCAGGCTAATTGGCTTTTATAACTTGGCTCCATCACTACAATTTGTGGCCGCATTTGGAGGACAGAATCAGCTCACCAGCATCAAACTGTGAGCAGTTTCGGATGGACAACAAGTTCTGTCCTTGCCCCTTAAGTCCATTTCAAAGAATAATCGAGTTAAAATTCCATTGATCTTGTTTCTTAATTTTCCTTCAAATCCATGAGCTTCAGATGTCAGATTTATTGTCAGAGTACACACATGGAATCACAAGCAACCCTGAGATTCTTTTTCTTGTGGGCGAGGCAGAATTACCACTAATTGGCAGTGCAAAAAAACTGTACTCAATGACCATGAATAAAGAAATGTAAACAAACTGACTGTGCAATACAAAGAGAAATAAATCAATAGAGTACAAAAGTACGAGTCCTTTAACAAGTCCCTGATTGTGTTTACTGTGGAGGAGTCTGATGGTGGAGGGATAGTAGCTCTTCCTGAACCTGGTGGTGTGAGTCTTGTGGCACCTAGACCTCTTTCCTAATGGTAGCAGTGAGAACAGAGCGGAAAGCCATCAGATTCACCTTTTGGAAAAAGGCTGCGCCGATCTGAATAACTTATCGCACCTCCCATGTCACTCCCTCCCGCCTCTTTCCCTCCCTCAGAAGCTGACGAATCTTGTTATAATATTAACTTGATGAAGAAATAAATATATTGGATCAATCTACTGTTGACTCACTAATGATGTTCGATATTTTCATTTCAAACGTTATGAGGAAAGGGACAAGTTCCACTCCATTTAACTCCCATTACAATATAAAAGTTGTGCAATTGATTTTAATCCAAGACAAGCTATTTTGAAAGACATCGTGCTGAGCTGAAATCATTTTGGCTTTTAATAAATGCATGTAGCAATTCATTAACACCACAACTGACAGATCGGAGGTTGATTTACTGCGCAGGGGAAAGGAATTGTAAAAAGAATGCACATTGAATAGTCATCACCAACAAAGACTGACAATAGAATTCATCCAGTTACAAGCTTAAAGGAACAGAATCACACAATATCTATCAATTTAATCTTTTTTTTCTCTTTTTTTTGCCAAACATATACATTTGAATGAATGCTGCTCTGTTGGAAGTTTTGTGTTTTGAATAGGAAAGTGACTTCCTGGATGCATGTAAAAGATCCCCATTGCGTTATTTCGAAGTGTGGAGGAACATTTCATTAACATTACACAGAGGGAGATCATTTGACCCAGCATAGTGGCCCCATTCCTCGTCTCATTATTCCTGCAGCTACCTTCCCTCTCACGTGTCCACCAACATCCCTGTCTACACTGAAGTGCTTGTAGACTTAAGATTTCCTTCTTGCTCTTTTTGTTTCACACACAGTAAAATAACTGGTATCCGACACCTAAGGGGAACGGTAGAGGCTGGATGTGTATTTTCCAGTTGCTTGAGACTTATAATGCCTAACTAATACACCTGCACTAAGAATGAAACAGTTTTAAAGACAAAAATATCATACTGTACCTACACTGAACAAACTTCACTTGCATGACTATATAAACCTTAAAACATTTCATTTTATTTTCAGTCACATTCTTTGAAAACATTTAACTACCACTGTATCTGCAGGTTCCTCTCCCTCCATGGAGCCGCCCAAAAGACGAACAATAACATTATAGATAAATAGCCCCTCCTCCCCCAAGTTTACAGATAAAGCCTCTGATTGGGGTGACTCTCACTAAGCAGGGATAAGGAGACACTTTAAGAGTGTCGCCCCAACGGCGAGCAGCATCACCTCTTCATCCTGGACGATGCCATCCCTTTTTCACACAACTTTATTCAAATGACTGGTACGAGCAAAACCCGACCAAGGCCCTTCTTCCTCCAAAGGTTTATGTGTTAATTCAAAGAACATTTACTTTTACAATTTTAAACTTGCATATTTTTACCTATTATGTATTTTAATTTTTTTTCCAGTTACTTCAGGCTGCCGGTTACTTGAATTCTGGATACTAGTGGTTTTACTGTGTTTTGTCTTCTTGGGAAGCATTTTTATTTGGTTTTGATAATATAAACCATTATTGTAGATGTTCTATCTTTCAGAGAGTTTTCCCTTGAGTTAAACCAGTCCAGTTAAATGTGCCAGTGGTTTTGTTTATTATCGATCTCTCAGAAGCCTCGTTATCTGCACTTCCCCATCTGCTTCTGATACTCTGTAAACTCACAGACCAAACACTTTCCATTCATCAGTGGAATTTGTTCAAGCGCTGCTCTGACAAAAGCTGGAAATTATAGTGCAAGTTCCTTATTTAAAAATGAATTCAAACCATGACTCATGGTTTCCCCATTTCAAACCTCAATACTGTACAAGTACCTATCCATATAATCTGCGTATTTACCAGCATTTCTGACATTTGCCGATTTGTCCTTCATACCAGCCATTCTCAACCATTTTTTGGCTATGGCCCCCTTAGGACTGCATTCAGAATTATGGGCCCCCTTCCCTGTGAAGCATTCTTCTTCTGTGCTTCTCTCCTGCTGTCGATAAAAAAAGATATTTTTGTTATGTGGGATGAAAACAACTCAAGGCTTTTACTTAAACGTCCTGTGGCCCCCAGGGTGGGGGGGGGGGGTTGTTGGGCCCCTGTTGAGAATGGCTGCTTTAGACCCATGCCCATTACAGCCTAAACAAAGGCATCCCTGGAATCTCCAGGAATTTTTAAGATTCATGGATGCTGCTATTAACAATAAATGTTTCAGTGGTACAAAAATATTTGATCTGTTTATTTGAGTCACATAATTGTTGGAAAAAGAAAGTACACTTTGAAGGATGTTTAAGAAAGAAGAGACTGGGGCTTCATGTGAGGCTACAGGGTGACCTTGTTGAAGATGGAGAAGAGACAGCGCTGATGGAAGCGTTCTAGGAGCCGTAGGTGATGCCGGTAGAGGACCCATGATTCGGAGCCGAACAGGAGCGTGGGTATGACAACGGCTCTGTACACACTGATCTTTGTGTTTTTCTTCAGGTGATTGTTTTTCCAGACTCTTTTGTGTAGTCTTCCAAAGGTGCTATTTGCCTTGGCGAGTATGTTGTCTATCTCTTTGTCGATCCTTGCATCAGATGAAATGGTGCAGCCGAGGTAGGTAAACTGGTTGACCGTTTTGAGCTCTGTGTGCCCGATGCATTGGAATGACTTCATCACCAACATCGAAGTACTCGAGCTGGCAGAGTCCGCAAGCATCGAATCCACGCTGCTGAAGACCCAACTGCGCTGGGTAGGTCACATCTCCAGAATGGAGGACCATCGCCTTCCCAAGATCATGTTATATGGCGAGCTCTCCACTGGCCACCGAGACAGAGGTGCACCAAAGAAGAGGTACAAGGACTACTTAAGGAAATCTCTTGGTGCCTGCCCCATTGACCTCCGCCAGTGGGCTGATCTCGCCTCAAACCGTGCATCTTGGCGCCTCACAGTTCGGCGGACAGCAACCTCCTTTGAAGAAGACCGCAGAGCCCACCTCACTGACAAAAGACAAAGGAGGAAAATCCCAACACCCAACCCCAACCAACCAATTTTCCCCTGCAGCCACTGCAACCGTGTCTGCCTGTCCCGCATCGGACTTGTCAGTCACCAACGAGCCTGCAGCAGACGTGGACTTACCCCTCCATAAATCTTCGTCCGTGAAGCCAAGCCAAAGAAGAAAGAAAGAAGAAAGAAGACAGGGTGACCTTGGAGAGGTATATTCAGTCATAAGAGACATACTCTTTTTCCCAAGGTAGGAGAGTCCAAAATCAGAGGGGCACAGATTTTTAAGGTGAGACGGAAAAAAATTTAAAAGGGATCCGAGGGGAACATTCTTCACACACAGTAGTGGGAGAAGGTGGTAAATGGGCTGTCAGAGCAAGAGGCAGGAAGTAGGTACAATCGCAATATTTAAAAGACATTTAGTGAGGGACATCGATAGGAAAGGTTGAGAGGGATATGGACTGAACTCAGACACATGGCACTAGATCAGGTAGACAAGTTGGGCAGAAGGGAATATCTCCATGCTGTATAACTCTGTGACCTCAAACCATGTGCAGAAAGAACTTTTCCCTTTTTCCAATTGGAAAAGTATGGCATTGCACACACCAAAAATAACTTGTTGTTGGACAATGGCAGATGTGGGAATAACACGGTTGAAAGGCATGGATAATAATCTTTGAACTCACTCACTGGCAGAGGAGGCTTCCAACCCCAAAATACTTCGTTAGGTTCAAGCAGTTTTTCCACGTACTGTGGTATCATATTTACCATTGAGATTGTGAATAATAATTTCACATTATTTTAGAAAGGAACAAAAAAAGTCTGTTGTGAAGGAGACCGGCAAAATAAAACAGAAGAGATGAGGAGAATTTAATTGAAAGCTGCATACTGCGAGAGTGCCAAAAGCAAAATGTGGATGTTGGGTAATTCCCCTGTCAATCAAGTTTGACAGTAATAAAATAACCAGGAGCTATTTTGTTCATAATACATCCATGTAAACTTTCCTTCATTTACTGCATTTTTTATAGGGAACTTGCCCCGCTTTAATCAGAAGAAATTGCTCCCATTTCTTCCACTCTTTAAATAGGCTCTCATTTCTGAGCATGTTGACTTTGTTTGCTATTCAATAACTAGCCTTGCAAAGAATTGATGTATGAGCTCCATCTGATTGGGGTGAGTGTTGGCAATGTATTGTTTGTGTTTAACGTGGCAAGGTTTGTCATTTGGGAATGTGCTGACTGAGTGAGCGCTGGTCATGAATACCAATGTTGTAAATTGGATACATATTGAAGGGCCAGTTTACAAGGTTCTAAGGGAGAGAAGAAGGGATTGGTGCTGAATGGACAGCTCAGCCAAGTGCCCTTCAGTTAGGAAGGTGTAGAGCTCGTCGAAAGAATCAAAGACTTATTGATCCAAACCAAGGCTTTTATTAGCAAAAGACAGGAGCTCTTCACAGGTCGCCGACCAGTCCGGAATGATCCGACCTGGCTAGGGACACAACTCTTTAAGGCCTAAACAATAGGCGTGGCTTAGCTCTCAGCCAATCGCTGTAAGCACAGTCTAGATACTGTAACTATATACATTGGTGATAGATCTGTACTATCACAGAAGGTTAGAACTGTATCTGGTGCTATCTCTACACCAGAGAGACTGGACTCAGACTGGGAGATTGGTTCACTGAGCATCTTTGCTCTTTAGCATCAGTGACAGGGATCTCCTAGTGGCCAACCTTTTCAATTCTGCGCCCTACTCCCACGCTGTCCATGGACTCATGCACAGTCAAACCCAAAATTGGAGGAGCAACACCTTATTTTCCATTTGGGCACTCTCCAACCAGATGACATTAGCATCGACTTCTCCGGTTTCTGCTAGCCCACTCCCTCTTCTCCCTCCCTTCCCCACCCCTCTGTCTTCTTTCCTCCAGCTCTCCACCCCCTACCTTCTCCATTCACAAATCCACCCCTCCCCCCCATTTGCTAGTGATCCCTTCCTCCCTCCTCCTGCCTGTGGGACTGGGCTCCTCCCCTGACCCCTCCCCCCTACCATTTTTTTTGGGCTCCTGCCTACATTTTGCCCATGAAGGGCTCAAGCCCAAAACATGGCTTATGTATCTTTATCTTTGCGATATAAAGTCCACTGTTTGGCTGGCTGAGTTTTCCAGCCTCGTGTTTTGACTTCAATCATGATGTCTGCGCACATTTGTCTTTTACTTTGAACGATCTCCTGTTATATTGTGTCACTGGATATTTCCATTATTTCTCTCTTAGCTTTCCCATTTTTGAGAGTATGTGGACAGCAAAAATAAAATCTTTGACATCCTTGTCTTGGTAAGATACAAAAAAAAAACCCGTATTAGCACAGAAATGCTGGAGGAACTCATGAGCTAAAGATAAATAACCGATGTTTCGGGCCTGAGCCCTTCTTCACCTCCAGCCTGAAATGTCAGTTATACTCTGTGCATCTTTAACTCCGATGGACACTGTGAGACCTCCTGAGTTAATCCAGCATTGCTGTGGTTTTACTACAATCACAGTGTCTGCAGACTTTTGTGTTTCACTCAAGATACTAAGCCATTTTTGTTCCATGCAGCAATAGAATACAGAAGCCCTGCTCGTTCAACTCCCAGTTTGACTATTTTTTATTTGCTTCTTTGCTAAACCAAAGGTTATCTTGAAAAAAAGGTCTGTAATCTCTTAGTTGCATCAAGGTGATTA
Source organism: Narcine bancroftii (assembly GCF_036971445.1). Lineage (NCBI taxonomy): Eukaryota > Metazoa > Chordata > Chondrichthyes > Torpediniformes > Narcinidae > Narcine > Narcine bancroftii. The sequence goes on along the minus strand of NC_091482.1, from coordinate 66,735,206 downwards.
GGCCAAGTGCTCATTTGTCTCCACACATTCAGTTAGTTGCAAACATCAAAGTATACTGCTGATGGAAAAGCCTCAGTTCTTGCAACAGGCTGAAAGGTATCTATCAATTAACTGTTACTTCCTATGGATGCTGCGTGACCTGCTGAATTCCTCTAGCACTTTAACGTCATCATGTAATAGTACAGGATATGTAATATTACATAAAATTGCTTTCTGCCTGCCATAGGGGCAACAAAGAGTTGCCCAGTCGGTACCCCTTACAGTAAGAGAGAAAGAGAAGGAAAAGAGGGACCCTTCGCAGATACTGGGTGTTCGTGGATTCGCCTCCAGCGCTCCGTCAGCGTCCTGCAGCTGCACGGACTCCTGTTCGATCCATCGGCCACCCAAGCTCCAGGTCCAGGCCTCCAAGACGACCAGGAAGCCTTCAGAGCCCAAGGCCTCTCAGCATCCTCTCGGAGCTCAGCTAGACTTCAGCTTCTGCAAATTTTCTTGTTTATCCATTTATCTGCACTTTTATATCTCTTCTTTTTTTCTTCTTCTTTGGCCTGGCTTCGCGGACAAAGATTTATGGAGGGGTAATGTCCACGTCAGCTGCAGGCTCGTTTGTGGCTGACAAGTCCGATGCGGACTTAAAGGGGCATAAAGTGGTAAATATAATTTGTATTGTTATATCTTACATACCTGCAGCAAATCAGATCTTTGGTGAATCTGCTCATTTCACTTCGATGGAATGACCATAAACTCTCATTTAAATCATTATCGAAGTTTCCTCTAGTTGAAGGAATAATATTTTATGATTTCAGTCCATGAGCCCCCCTTCAATGGAATGTGGCCCCCATTGAGAATGGCTGCTCTAGACAGAGGTTGATGCGAGATTGATGCTGGGTTCCTGTATCTATAAATTCCTACGAGTGAAAACATGACGTATGAGAAATAATTCTTTTAACAAAGGTAAATAAATAATTATAGAAAACAGTTCTTATGAAGGTTCCACGATTTGAAAATGATTGCTTTTTCTTTCCACAGATGCTGCTGGCCTGCTGAGTTTTTCTAGATTTTCCTGGCTAATGATTGAGTGGCATGAGTTCAAATCTCACTGTGGTAGCTGTGGAATTTTACATTCAAATAATTAAATGAATCTTGAATGAAAGACTAATTTTAGTTCTAGAGAATATAAGAGTGCCAGATTGTCATTAAAAAACCATTAGCTTTGCTTATGTTGTTCAGGGATGGAAAACTGCTGCTCTTTTCTAGTCTGGCTTCTACGTGACTCCTACGTTTGATTCCTAATTGCCTCCAAGTGGTTCAGCAAAGCCTAATGGCTGTTCCACTGTGATGAAAAACACTTTGCTACGTTCCCTGTTATCAGTTTAATAGTTGATCTGACTGAGATGATTAAAGTCAAGGAATTATTGACTGATGCATTGTACCTCCACTGACTCTTTGAAAGAGCCAAGCAGTTCATTTAAGTCTCTTGCTTCTTCATTTACCTTGATAGATTTTCAAGTACAGTAAAAATCTCTGTTATCCAGAATTCCAGCAACCAGCAAAAAAATCGAGGAAAGTAAACGGGTTAAAAATACAGGTTTAAAATTGGCGTGTCTCACCGTTAGTTCACAAATACACTTCTCAGGCATCTACCAATCCCCATAGGAGCTGCATACTGGGCGTTTTACTGTATTCATCAAATCCTCCCTCCAAGAAAATTGCCAAGATATGGCAGAAAATCACTCAAAGACTCTTTAGAAGCCAATGCACTGCAGGAGATTTTGTGAGGAGTGAAACATGGAAGTCTGCAGATGCTGTGATTGTGGTAAAAACACAGAAATGCTGGAAGAACTCAGCAGGTCTCGCAGTATCCATAGGAGGTAAAGATATATCACCGACATTTATTCTTCAAGCTATTTTGTTCACACAGTGACACCCGGAATGTGGGAACTTATTCTTATAGACGCCCAGTGACCGATCTGAAATATTGACCATCCACAGATCGTGCTCAACCTATTGAGTTCCTCTAAAAATTCAATTATTTACTCATTGCAACGTCATTGTTAACGAAAGGTCGCGACGTGCAAATTGCCCGCACTCATTTCCTAAATTACAACTGTTAATATACTTTCATGAGTAAAGTTTCTGTTGGTTGAGGTTGCATAAGATGGTCCCTAAAAGTAAATCTGCTTTCTCCTTTTCTTACTCTCTCCCCCTTCTCATGCATCTTATGACATTATTTTAAATTATTCTGCGCAATTTAATGGATTAAGATTGTAAAGGGGAAAAATGTTATTTGCAATTACATAAGGATTCCTCCAAACAAAAGTTTCTTTCTTGGTATGAAGTACCAGGGAGAACTCCCCTTTTTGAGAAGGAGAAGTATGGGAGATGACCCTACAGGGAAGGTGGCCACAGCAGCGGACCAGCGAGGGGCTCAGTGGCTAAAGGACTCCCGCAGGCTGTGGGCTGCTGGCGACTTGCCTTCAAAGACTCGTACCAGTCTGCAGCTCCTGGAGAGGTATCAGAACCAGGGTTCGAGAGGGTGCTGAGGGCAAGGAAATCTCCCAGGGCTTCGGGCGCTGAAGGCTTCCTGGGTTCGGGTCTGGACCTCGGGCTGCCAATGGTTTGAGTACGTGCAGCTGCGGAGGCTGCGGGAGCGTTGGAGGCAAATCGACGGGCACTCAGTGTCACTAAAGGGACTTGCTTTGGCTTCTCAGTGTTGGGTCGCCGGACAATGCAGCGTTTGCCTTTACGTCAGACAAAAGTTGAAGTGTATCGTGTGTTGTATATAAACATGTTTTGTATTATTACCACAACAATAAAAAGCATCTTGACACCTTGAAGTGGGCAGGTTTTATTAGACATTTATCTCCAACCTTATATCCAGGAGTGATTGATGCTGCTGTGATTTCAGACAAAATTACTCAACGTGCAAAAGGTTCACTGGAAACACTTCAATGGGAAACTAATTGTAACAGAAAATGCTGCCTCTCAGACTGAGAACCCAGCCAGAGTTGTCAATTTTATAATTACTAAAAACCTAAATATATAGATTAAAGTGAGAGAGAAAACTCGGTTGCAAGATGGACAGGTGGACACATTAGTGGACAAACATCAATTGATTGATCACTGGACCAGCTATGCTACGCCTGTAAGGCCAGCTGAGCACCTTTCCACTCTCTCCTGACAGAGGAAAGCCAGAACCTCAGACAGAGTTTTTAAAACATTCATCATTCGGCCATAAATGAGGAGTCAGTCAATCTCGTTTCACTTTACTCTGCTTGGCTACACTATGGTCTGCTGGGTACAATTTTTGGGATGGCTATTACGTTTTTAGATTTGCGAGAAGCCAATGCTAAGCTGGAAGATTAAGCTCAAATCCTCAGAGCAGCAGAAGATAATAGAAATCTATCCAGCTGTCTTAAAGGGGCATTCTGATCAGAAATACATTGAAACAAATCACCTGCACAGCAGCTTCTAACATGAGATGGTAAATCTCAAACAAATATGAATAGTTCATTTATTTCTGTGTAATCCTTTTCTTTTAAATGGAAAGAACTTTATTTTATGCAAAACTATTAAATATATGGACGTGAATATCCTACAGGGCAATTAGATTTGAAATCATTCGGAACTTCTCTTGCTCCACTCAAGGCACTGTTGCTCGGGATCAACAATTAAATGATAAATGTAGAAGCATTGAAACTAGGAGCAGGAGAAGGTCATGAGACCCTTTGAACCTGCTCCACCATTCAGTATGATTATGGCCAACCATCTATTTCTGGTCACCCTATTTCTGCTCTCACCATAGTATCCCTTGAGCCACATCCAACTCCCCTTTGAATATATCAAGTGTATTGGCCTCAACAGCTCTCTGAAGTAGGGAGTTTGCTACTGCCCAAGTGTAAACTTGTCTCCACAACTCAGTCCTGAATGAGTTACCTCTTCTCCTGAGACTGTATCCTTTTCTTCTGGACTGTGTCAACTTAGGGAACATTTTTCCTACATCCTACCTGTCCTCATTGGAAAATTTCTTTATCATAAGATCGCAGGAGGAGGAGTTGGCCATTTGGCCCATTGAGTCTGCTATCACCATCATTCCATCATGAACTGATCCATTCTCCATCTCCACTGCCTTCTCCTAATAATCTTTGATACCCTGTCTATTCAGATACTTATCAATCTCTGCCTTAAATACACCCATCAACCTGGCCTCCTCAGGCGTCTATGAGAGCAAATTCCAGAGGTTCAAAATTTGGGCAGGTACTTGGATGGGAAGGGTATGGAGAGCTCTGGACTGGGTTCACATCAGTGGGTCTAGGCAGAATGATAGCTTGGCACAGACTAGAAGGGCCAAAGGTTCCAGCATCTGCTTTAAATGGATGCCTTTCAATCCTGCATTTGTGCCCTCTTGCCCTCGACTTCCTACCAACTTCGTGAATGTTCGCTGGACAGAACATTGAACAGAAAGCCTGTACGACGAGCCCAAACAGAGGAATGTCCATGCATTTCCCAAAACAGAAAAGGCTTTCTTCTGTCTTCTCCTGTGAGGTGCTCCATGTTTTCAGGAACAAAGGGCCTGCTCAATGTATGAAGAAAAATGGGCCAACGCCACTGGCTCAAATTTGAATGTATGAGAAGTTATTAAATTTTCTGGAAACTGATGTGTTTGTTATGTACAGTTGTGCTCAACAGTCAAGGTGATATTAATCTTGTGACTAGATCTTGGCTTTGTGATTATCAAGAAGTGGGTTCGTAGAATTGATGGCTGCATGAATTATAAATGTAGCACCATGTGAGAAACATCAACGGCAGGCGGATAGGCAAAAATAATCTTCAAAAGGAAAATGCACAACAAATGTGTTTTTGATTAATCGCCCTTCGCAGATCTGACGTTCAACCGGATTATTGTTGTTTATGGGCAAACCATCTTATGGTTTTACATGGACTGGAAGTGAATGAGTTAATTCTTGGGGTCCAAAGATTGCAGCAATGAGGAATTGACTTCATCAGTGGTACAAGTGTGCACTGAATGGGATGCTGAATGTGTTATCATGAAGGCACATCATCTCTCAAGATCATCAGGTCAGAATCTCTGGGAACCTGAAATGCAGCTAATTTGTATGAAATACAGTAAAACCCTTATATCTGGAATTCAAACAACCTGCAGACTCAAGCAACCGGCAAAAAAAATAGAGGATTTAAAAAAAAATTCAATAAATAAGAATAAATAGGTAAAAATATGTATGTTTAAAATTGTAAAAGTTCTCTGAAATAACACATAATAAAACTTTGGTGAAGATGAGAGCAAATATTCAACCAGTGGAGTGTCTTATGTGAAACAGCGATGGCGTCACCCAGGATGGTTGATGCCGCTCTCGTTGTTGGGGTGACTCTCTTACAGTGTCTCCTTATCCCTGCTTAGTATGAGTTGCTCCTGCCAGAGGCTTTTTCTGTAAACTTAGGAGAGGCGGTGGAGGGGTT